>NC_084752.1:26231752-26505634 GCF_033978785.1 Entelurus aequoreus | reverse complement strand
CAAATTTGAGTTGTTTACTGAAATTGAGTGAGCCTATGGCTTTGCACTTTGTTTATATTATATATATGTTTTTTTTGCATTCTATTTTAGTTACTTTGAATTTATAACCCCCTGGCGCTGCTTTGTATTCTTTTTGCACTGTTTTGTACTACTTTTGTACTTATTTGATTGTTGAAATGTTGAAATGTATAAATAAAACTTTAAAAAACAAAAAAATTAAAAAATAAAATAAAAAAATAAAAAAAGAGCTCCTGGGCTAAACTGAGGAAAAAAAAAAAAAAAAAAAAAAACGTCTAAAAGAAGCCGCCCGGAGGACTCACCTGGCCATGTGTCACCACCCGGTACAAACTTCACCGACATCCTGGATTCCATCGACAAGAGGCTGACTTGTTTGGATGGCCGCCTCGCACTTGTTGAGGTGCTCCACAAGGAATTCCAAGCCATCCGTGAGAGTTTGGAATTCGGACAACAGCAGGTCATGTCTCTCGCCAAGGAGGACGCCGCTCTTCGTGAGACTGTTAAAACCCTCACCGACGGAGTGACGCAACTCAACCGGGACAACAGGAGCATGAAGGAGACGATGCTGGACCTCCAGGCGAGAAGCATGAGGGACAATCTGGTCTTCGCGGGGATACCGGAAAAGACCGAGGAAGATCCAGAGGAAACCATCAAGTCCTTCATGGAACATCAGCTCAAGCTTCCAGCAGACACCATCAGGAACATCACCTTCCATCGCGTCCACCGGCTTGGGGCCAAAAAGCCGGAGAACAGGAGGCCGAGACCCATCATAGCCAAATTCGAACACTTCAAGCAGAAGGAGCGAGTGAGGAACCAGGGTCGAGAGCTGAAAGGATCCAACTTCAGCATCAACGACCAGTTTCCTAAGGAAATTGTCGACCGGCGACGCCATCTGTTTCCGCTTCGCAAGAAGTTTATCACCGAAGGATGCCGTGCAGTCATCGCGGTGGATAAACTTTTCATCAACGGCCAATTTTACCGTGATCCGGAAGCCACGCCGTGGCTGTATTATTAGCGTCTGAAACACGGTAAATGTTGTATTTTGTTTTTGTTATTTCATTATGCTTCAATCCCTCTCTCCCCCCCTGCTCACAATACACCTGTGCGTCATCATAGCGCACACGTAAACACCATACGCTCGCTCTCTCTCTTTTGGTAAACCAACATGTTTACTGTTTTACTTTTTTGTTTTCCTTTTTATGTTACTTATTTCACTACCTGTTCAATCCACCACTCTCTTCTTTTCTTTTTCTTTTATGTTTTTTGTTTTGTTTTTCTCTTTCTATTTCTTTTTTTTTTAATTTTTTTTTTAATTTTTTTTTTTTAAAGTTTTATTTATACATTTCAACAATCAAATAAGTACAAAAGTAGTACAAAACAGTGCAAAAAGAATACAAAGCAGCGCCAGGGGGTTATAAATTCAAAGTAACTAAAATAGAATGCAAAAAAAACATATATATAATATAAACAAAGTGCAAAGCCATAGGCTCACTCAATTTCAGTAAACAACTCAAATTTGGAACACAGCATAATCGTCTTCACAGCTTTCTGGTTGCTAGAGGTAGAGAGTGTCTTAATGTACAGTTCTAACTCTTTTTTAAAGGCACAAAAGACAGGTCGGGTATTGAGAAACTTACATTTATGAATATAAAACTTAGCCAATAATATAATGAGGTTGCAAAGGTAACATTCCTTTTCAAATTTTTGTTCATATAGTGTAAAACCAAATATCACATCTTTAAAACAAAGCACAAATTTGTCATGAATATTGTCCAGGATGAAGCGACAGATGCCCTGCCATAGTGATCGAGTGCTTTCACAAGTCCAAAACAGGTGGTAAACAGTCTCTGGATGCATGTTACATAAGGTGCAGGTAACATCAATGTCCTTCTTGTATCTAACCATCACAGTCTTTACAGGGTAATAACGATGAATGATTGCTTCTTTTAGACGTTGGCGTCTTAGATGGCTTCCCCATGACGAGACGGTCGTAGCACTCTTCGATGTAGCCTTCAAGTGCCTCCAGATTTTGATATTTAAGTTTTATTTGCTTTATTTTCTGAATGAATCAGAATTGTTTGGCAGCTGAGTGTGCCACTTGACTCTATTTTTTTCCCCCGCGTCACGTACGCTCTCTCTCGCGAGACTACAGCATTACTGACGCATCTGCCAGCCTTGGAACTGTCTAATGACAAGTCTTACTCCGTGTTTAAGTTGAAGGCCTACTGAAATGATTTTTTTCTATTTAAACGGGGATAGCAGATCCATTCTATATGTCATACTTGATAATTTCGCGATATTGCCATATTTTTGCTGAAAGGATTTAATAGAGAACATCGACGATAAAGTTCGCAACTTTTGGTCGCTGATAAAAAAAAGCCTTGCCTGTACCGGAAGTAGCGTGGCGTCACAGGTTGAAAGGCTCATCACATTTCCCCATTGTTTACAATGCAGCGAGAGCGATTCGGACCGAGAAAGCGACGATTACCCCATTAATTTGAGCGAGGATGAAAGATTTGTGGATGAGGAACATGAGAGTGAAGGACTAGAGTGCAGTGCAGGACGTATCTTTTTTCGCTCTGACCGTAACTTAGGTACAAGGGTTCATTGGATTCCACACTTTCTCCTTTTTCTATTGTGGATCACGGATTTGTATTTTAAACCACCTCGGATACTATATCCTCTTGAAAATGAGAGTCGAGAACGCAAAATGGACATTCACAGTGACTTTTATCTCCACGACAATACATCGGCGAAGCTCTTTAGCTACGGAGCTAACGTGATAGCATCGGGCTTAAATGCAAATAGAAACAAAAGAAATAAACCCCTGACTGGAAGGATAGACAGAAAATCAACAATACTATTAAACCATGGACATGTAACTACACGGTTAATGCTTTCCAGCCTGGCGAACCTTAACAATGCTGTTGCTAACGACGCCATTGAAGCTAACCTAGCTACGGGACCTCGTCAGAGCTATGATAAAAACATTAGCGCTCCACCTACGCCAGCCCTCATCTGCTCATCAACACCCGTGCTCACCTGCGTTCCAGCGATCGACAATGCGACGAAGGACTTCACTCGATCATAGATGCGGTCGGCGGCTAGCGTCGGATAGCGCGTCTGCTATCCATTTCAAAGTCCTCCTGGTTGTGTTGCTGTAGTCCGCCGCTAATACACTGATCCCACCTACAGCTTTCTTCTTTGCAGTCTTCATTGTTCATTAAACAAATTGCAAAAGATTCACCAACACAGATGTCCAGAATACTGTGGAATTTTGCGATGAAAACAGAGCTTTTTGTATTGGATCCAATGGGTCCGAATACTTCCGTTTCAATCATTCACGTCACGCGCATACGTCATCATACATAGACGTTTTCAACCGGAAGTTTCGCGGGAAATTTACAATTGCACTTTATAAGTTAACCCGGCCGTATTGGCATGTGTTGCAATGTTAAGATTTCATCATTGATATATAAACTATCAGACTGCGTGGTCAGTAGTAGTGGGTTTCAGTAGGCCTTTAAGTTGAAGTGGAGTTGTAATTGTTTTGTTTTTTTGCAACAACTAGTGGATAATTAATACCATGGCGTAAGTGGAGTGATGCAGACACATTTGTTACTGGATGCAATTTCTAAAACACTGCTGCCTTGGAAACTTTGTATCTGCTCAATAATAATTTATATTTGTTTGTAACAGGGGTGTCATAACTGTTTTTCTTGAGGGCCACATTGTAATTAAGGCCACAATGAACGACATGGTGGGCCATTTTAAATGATCTGACGACCACATTGAATGACATGACGGACCACTTTTGATAATGTGGCGGGCCTCCTAAAATCAAGTGGTGGGCCAAATCTGGCCCCCGGGGCCTTGAGTTTGACACCTGTGGTTTATAGTGACAAAGTTGTCCTTAACTTGTTCAGTTAAGGACACCGTCTAGCTTGCACTAATCTGATACTTGTTACAGTGCTTGTATCGGATTGATATCTGGTATCACTATATTGAGACGCCGGCCTAGGTTTTTAGTATCAACATTTAAACTTAGTCTCACTACATTATGCCTTTTTTGCTCGTTTTTCTCGCATTGTTACTTGTTTTGTTCGATCTTATTTCAATATTTCACTTCGGATGTTAAGAGTTGCACGAATGTTCATGACGTCACTGGAGTGACAGTGCAGCCTGCGTGCGCGTGCGCGCGCGTGTGCGTGTGCGGGTGTAATGGGGGGTGGGGGCGGCTTATGGTGGGAGGAGGTCCTCTCTGCTTTGCCCTTTGCGGGAGATGACTCGCAGCCTCCTCAATCCGCCAACGGAAGCCCAGGGTCGGGGGAGGCAACCTTTCGTTATCCCGCTCCTGAACGGCACCAACTCCCGGTCTCACTTCCTGTGCCAGAGGGCATGGACCGTGTCGTGTAGTGTGGGACTTGTGTTCGATCCCCGGTTCCTTTGAGGAGCGCCAACTCAACGCCGCTCGGAGGGAACCATATCTGGTCAAAGTATTCGGCGCTGCTGCTGTCACCCGGCCGGACCGTCCGGCTATAAATAGCGCCGGTGGAGGTACGTAAATACACGCAAAATATTACTACAGCCTGTGAAAGACTTCCTATGACGATATGTAATACACGTATTGCACTTGGGACACTCATTTCGGTAAGAAGTAAACATTCTTGCTAGTGGCTAACGTCTCTTCACAGTGCAAAGCCACTTCTGACTCACCATAAAAACATTTATAAACCAAAAAAAAAAGAATGTTTAATTGATTGATTGATTGAGACTTTTATTAGTAGGTTGCACAGTGAAGTACATATTCCGTACAATTGACCACTAAATGGTAACACCCGAATAAGTTTTTCAACTTGTTTAAGTCGGGGTCCACTTAAATTGATTCATGATACAGATATATACTATCATATATACTATCATCATAATACAGTCATCACACAAGATAATCACATTGAATTATTTACATTATTTACAATCAGGGGTGTGGAGGGGGGGTATGGACATCAAGTAGTGGACATAGAGAGAGAGAGAGAGAGAGATCAGAAGGCATAAGAAAAAGAAAAAGTATCTGCATTTGATTGTTTACATTTGATTATTAGCAATCCGGGGAGGGTGTTAGTTTAGGGTTGTAGCTGCCTGGAGGTGAACTTTTATTGCGGTTTTGAAGGAGGATAGAGATGCCCTTTCTTTTATACCTGTTGGGAGCGCATTCCACATTGATGTGGCATAGAAAGAGAATGAGTTAAGACCTTTGTTAGTTCGGAATCTGGGTTTAACGTGGTTAGTGGAGCACCCCCTGGTGTAAAAATTGATCCTGATACACACGGGGAGCCAATGCAGAGATTTTAAAACTGGTGTAATGTGGGCCCGCCTTCTGGTCTTCGTCTTACTTGAGGTAACTTAATTTAAAATGTGTGTGGGTCCTCACTTTGAAAGTGTAATTAGTTGCATTGCATTATAGAACTTATCAGCATGATGGTGCCTTGCATAATCAGGCTTTCAATCAACAAGTGCAACAGTTGTCTGCTGGCATGCTGGCCATCACTTCTTCTGTGACCTACATTTGTCTGCACCGAGCTACTGGAGATGTTTAACCTTTACGACACGCGCATGATCACACTTTTCTTCAACCACTCGACCAGTGGTTCCCAAACTTATTTCACTAAGTACCACCTCGCAAAACAAATTGGTTCTGCAAGTACCCCCGTAACGGCCAACATTTAAACACAGTAGCGTAGTCTAAGTCAGTGGTTCTTAACCTTGTTGGAGGTACCGAACCCCACCAGTTTCATATGCGCATTCACCGAACTCTTCTTTAGTGAAAAATAAAATGTTTTTTTTTATCAAATTCAAGACAAAGTTATATGTTTTTGGTAACACTTTAGTATGGGGAACATATTCTAAGTAACAAGTACTTAATTTAGAGTTATTTGGACACTAGGGGAACATATTCTAAGTAATAAAGACTTCATTTAGAGTTATTTGGTTAGGGTTAGGGTCAGGGTTAGAGGGTTAGGGTTATAATAAGGCCATGCCGAATAAGGCATTAATAAGTACTTAATAATGACTAGTTAAGAGCCAATATGTTACTAATTTGCATGTTAATAAGCAACTAATTAATGGTGAATATGTTCCCCATACTAAAGTGTTACCATGTTTTTTTACTGGTGCATAAAATGAACCGTGCATGAACATCACCTTGTCCAAACAACAAAACCAACACAGTGCATAAACTCACAACAAATTACACACCTGCAAACCAGTCAGCTGTTGCCGTAGCCGTAATACGCCGATAGGGAAAAGTTTGTATTTACACTATGAGTCGGGTGTGTTTTGACCTCCGCCGAACCCCTGAGGCCGACTCACCGAACCCCTAGGGTTCGATCGAACCCAGGTTAAGAACCACTGGTCTAAGTATTCATTAAAAACAAGGCAAGTATATTTATTATTTAACGTTACACACAGTTTGAACAGTAACACTGTGATAACGGCTCGAGTAACTTCATTTCAATATTTATTTTGGCGATTGTTTGGCGTTCCGCTAGATGGCACTTGTGTACTACTTGTGTTTGAGAATCACTGTTCTAGAAAGAAGAACATCTTTTGAAAAAATCGTAAAAAAATTAAAAATAAGAATAGTTATAAAAGCTAATCAGAAACTTTGAGGAGATGCCAGGACATGTTCAAATTGTCCAATAGTTAAAACAAAAAATAACCTATACCTACCTCCTCAAAGCATTCACAAAGTCTATACAAATTCAAGGCCCAGGGACTAGATTTGGCCCGGCACTTCATTTCATATGGCCGCCACATTTTTTAAAGTGGCCCACCATGTCTTTCAATGTAGCCTTTTGAGGGCAGCCATAATTACGATATATAATTGCCATAATTGCCCTCAATAAAAGCGGGTTTGACAAGCCTGCTTTAGAGGGCGTGATATTTGCATGGTCTCTGAGGACTGCTATGATATGCTGTTGTGTGCACTAACTAAAGTTTTGTTATTGTCAGTTATCATTAACCTGTGTGAAGTTGCCCCCCCCCCCACACACACACACACATTGTCCAAATCTCTCCAAACTTGTCCCAATCATTTGTGCTGCAAATATTTTTGTTTGTGCTGTTCCGTTTTTTTTTTAGTTTTTATCGTTTTATTAATGTTTTACATTATTAACTTGTATTTAATGTGTTATTAACATACCTAGACCCCCGGCCCCCACTATGTCAACATCACGGGGATGTCCAGAATACTGTGGAATTTTGGGATGAAAACAGAGCTTTTTTGTATTGGATTCGATGGGTCCGAATACTTCCGTATCAACCATTGACGTCACGCGCATACGTCATCATACATAGATGTTTTCACCAGGAAGTGTGGTGGGAAATTTAAAATTGTACTTTATAAGTTAACCCGGCCGTATTGGCATGTGTTGCAATGTTAAGATTTCATCATTGATGTATAAACTATCAGACTGCGTGGTCGGTAGTAGTGGGTTTCAGTAGGCCTTTAATTTCCTATGTCCTCTGTGTATTTTATTTATATCTGCATGTCTCATGACACATTATCTGTCATTTTGATGGTAGGCTAATATAGCTAATATAGAGACTTATATCATGTGTTGACTTCATTATATCACTCATTGAAGGCTTTTAAAAATGTTTCTGGCTCCAGACATATTTTTTTAGTAATTTTTGGTCCAATATGGCTCTTTCAACATTTTGGGTTGCCGACCCCTCACCTAAACGTTTGTGCTAGTTTGTGCTGCAAAAGTTTTCAGTCTAACTTTTATAGTTTTTAGTTTATTAAAGCTTATTAACGTCACACAGGTTTATCATAAGGGGTTGCGCGATTTACGTTATACTTGATATAAATTTGGCCATTGATAGAGCTTTTATTATGATCGTTATTGTGATGACACATTCCAGCTGTGTCTTGCAAATTTGACCTCGAAAAACGAACAAACGCATCCTCAATGCAGTACAGGGTCCTCGCTAGCGACCTAGTGGCTAATGTCAGTATTACAGTGCGAGTCAGTAATCCTGGTGGTAATGGCAGCAAATAAACTATGTTTCTTACAAGTGGCATTATCACTGGAGGACGAGAAATAGCTAAGCATGCTACACTACACACCGTAGGAGGGTTTGCTAACCGCTAACCGCTCCTGAATGTAAACAAAGGGGGGTGGATCGATACAAATATCGACAGTAACGATACCAAGTTTAGTATCAGTATATGGTCGATACAACAGTGATTAGATAGACATTTCTTAATATCTGATAATCTTTTGTTGTTTCTTTGTTAGTGTTTACAAACTGAGGAAAAAGTCGCTGGATACAGGAGGACCTTTAGGGCAAAAACCAAAGGATTTATATTAGAGCCAATAGTAGGAAATCATTTTAAATCTGAAATTGATATTGTGACACCACTATTCTGTGTTTTTGTCTGATTATAATTGTCATCAAAAAGGTAAATATTCACTGATCTTAAAAATGTGTAGTATCAGTATCAGCATTGGCATGACAATACTGCACCTGTGCTTGGTATTGGATGGATACTAATTTAAAGTATTGAAACTAAAGAATAATGAGTGCTTATTCAATTTTAACAGAAGTGTAGATAGAACCATTTTACAATCAAAAGTAACCAGATATTATTAGTAAATTAACAAATTGATTAATAATAGTTTTAACTAAATAATATTAATAATGTTGTTGCATATAGCCTATGAAACCCATTTTGAAGTAGTTCTATTATAATATGTATATTTATATGTATATATATACAGTATATACACATATATATACAGTATATTCACATATATATATATATATATATATATATATATATATATATATTTATATATATATATATATATATATATATATATATATATATATATATATATATATATATATATATATATATATATATATATATATATATATATATATATATATTTATATACAGTACAGGCCAAAGGTTTGGACACACCTCATTTCAATGTGTTTTCTTTATTTTCATGACTATTTACATTGTAGATTGTCACTGAAGGCATCAAAACAATGACACCTGAAAAGTGAAAACCCTTTCAGGTGACTACCTTTTGAAGCTCATCGAGAGAATGCCAAGAGTGTGCAAAATAGTAATCAGAGCAAAGGGTGGCTATTTTGAAGAAACTAGAATATAAAACATGTGTTCATTCATAGTTTTGATGCCTTCAGTGACAATCTACAATGTAAATAGTCATGAAAATTAAAAAAATACTTTGAATGAGAGGGTGTGTCCAAACTTGTGGCCTGTACTATATATATATATATATATATATATATATATATATATATATATATATATATATATATATATATATACATATATATATATATATATATATATATATATATATATATATATATATATATATATATATATATATATATATATATATATATATATATATGTATGTATATATATATATATATATATATATATATATATATATATACATATATATGTATATACATATATATATATATATATATATATATATATATATATATATATATATATATATATATATATATATATATATATATATGTATATACACATGTATATACATATGTGTGTGTAAGGGGAAATCATTAATAAGAAATAAGGATTTGTGTCACTTATGATATTTAAAATGATCTAAAAATCTTTTGTCAACAGTATATCATTATTTTTTATTTTATTCCATTATAATCGTACCTGTTCCTATTATCATTATTTCGTTTACTATTATTAATTATTTGTAATTATTATTGTGATATTATTAACCAGCCATCAAAAAACATATAGGCCTGTCAAAATGTTTTGGTGAATGCTTCTTGACTTGAAGTGTTGTATTGTGCTCCTTTAAGTTACTCTGAGGAACATGTCATTTAGAGGTATTAAATATTTTATTAGCTAGAATCAGTGTTTCCCATACATTTGTTTACATGCGTTTGCCAGCCACAAATAGATGTGGCGCTATTTGGCTCATAAATGCATTGCACCACATCTGGTCTGCCAGAGAATAAGAAGACGGAGCAGTAGAAGACAGGTGTTGCCTGATAAGAATAACTTTTGTGAAGTTGTCCCCGCCTCCACCTTGTCAAAATCCCCCTAAATGTGTCCCAATTGTTTCTGCTTCGTTTGTGCTGTAAAATGTTTTGTTTGTTCCGTTGTGGTTTTTAAGTTATTCTGAAAGCCTTTTTTTGAATAGTGATGTCATTCAGCCCCCTCACCTTGTAGAAATCACCCCAAACGTGTTCCAATCGTTTGGGCTGGTTTGTGTTGCAAAAATCTTTTGTCTAACTATTAGAGTTATGTTTTTTGATTCATGACCAGCCCCATAAAACTTTATTTAAATACAAACTATAACAGTTATCTATCCATCCATTTTCTATAAAAATAAATGTTGCAGCACAAACTAATGGGACACGTTTGGGGTGATTTTTTCCAAACTGTAATGCTTGTCTCAAAAGAAGGTTTACCGGGATCAAATCCCGTTCTCAGTAGGATTGGTAAGATTTAAATAATAATGTTAAAATCAATATTTTCCACAAATTTTTTTTTGTGGAAAACATTTTAAAATGTATTTTTTTTCGGTACAAAACATGCATCTAATTCAATTTAGATTAGATTTTTAAAAAGTATAAAAATACTTTCACATAAATAAAATATAAAAATAACAGTAGGAGGCTCTAAATAAAATGTTGCTTTGGGCACCAAATAATTATTATTTTTTTGGGTCTCCTGACTATTCTGAAAATAAATTAATACAAGTTAAATCAATTAATAATGAGATGATAGCTAATACACTAATTTGCTTTGCTATCTATAACACAGAGATAAGATGTGATGTGAATGTTTTGTTCTGATAGCTTAGCAAAAATGTACCTATATCATCTCTGATGCACAAAATGTATCAAAGAGGCCATGTGTGCATGGTCAAATCGACTCAGGTCTAAAATCCGAGGCACCTACAATATATTTTTTAATCGGTTCTCCATGGAATAGATAGTAGACAGACAATATACAGTAGATATTTCCTTTTTGGTCATAAAGTGAGAATCCTGTAAATCTCAGCCTTAAATGAGTAGAGACATTTCTGTTTTTAAGTGAAATGTTCCAAATACACACGTCTTTACCATTCTGGAATAAAATGTTCCCAATGCACTTGTGTGTAACTGGAAGTGAAGCTGGTGGGTTGTTTTTTTTCGCGACAGTGACATCATGCGTTGTGACTGAAGACGTTGAGCAGGATTAGTCCGCTCAACAGTTTTAACAACAAGTTCTGCTGCCTGCTCTGTTTTTTTTTATTCGCTGATTTATTAGCTGCTAAGAGTTTTTTGGCTGCTCTTGTGAGATCTTTACAGCCACGTGTTTTATAGTTGATGGCACTTGTGTTTATTTTTAAGATGAAAACTTTTACAATATGCACCACACAGGGAAGGCGCAGCACTACACTGTCAAAGGATATTATACCATGTGTTCCTGGTTTGGTAGTGGGGCTAGAACACAAACTAACTGTGGTGCATTCAAGTAACTATGTGATGATATAGTAAGTGTTGCGCAAAGATTGAGTATCACTTTTACTTCAGCTGTATCACCTGCGTACTCAGTGCACTCAGAAGCAGAAACTTTATAAATACAGACCCAGCTCTGTTTGCTGTCTGCAGAGCAGGTCAGCTTCTTCCAGCCGACCCACAGCATTATTTGGATTTAAGCCCACTTCTTCATCTTTGCTTTTGGATGCTTGTCTCATGGCTGCAGCACAGAGAAATATAGACCCCGGTTCGATCCCCAGGAAGTTCGAAGGGGGTGGACTATGTATGTAAAACAGTTTTTTAGTTAATAAAGGTATGTGTTAATATAGTTAGTGCAGCACAATTTCCCCGAGCATGGTTGAGTCAGGAAGGGCATCCAGTGTGAAAAAAAACCCAAAGTTGCTCATGTTATTGACTCCCTGCGGTGACCTCTGACAGGGGAAAAATAAGACTGACGTACAATAAGCTGTGTTGCCATATATAAGTATTATAACTGTAACAGTGTTTTATGAAAGAACTGCCTAATATTACAACATATCATTCCTGTATATCAGAGGTTCAGTTTAATGTACAAACATTAAACTGCAGTAGTGTAGTAGATGTAAGTATTCATTAAAAACATGGCAGTGGTTGTATTTAACAAGTATATTCAATATTTTTGGCCATGATAACTTTACACACAGTTTGAACACTGACACTGTGTTTGAATAGGAAAATAAAACACTGTACTTTAAAGAAGTGATTATTTGGCGTACCACTAGATGGAGCCCGCTTTGAGAATCACTGTTGTAGATAAGTATTGTGAAGATGAAGAGCGAACGACAATTGCATTACAATTTGATTGCAACCGTTTTTTTTCCATTCACAGGTTTTATTCTTTCCCTCCCAGTGAATGTGGGGTTTCTGCAGCCGCTGAGCCAACATATTGTCTTTCTCATTTGAAGGATTTTACTGAGGTGAGATAATTTTTCTATACGTAGAACATAATTAATCAGACGTTTTCAGCTTGCTGCCTGGCAGAATTTGTACATTGTTCCCCTTAGTGTACAGTAGTGAAAGGGACGTATGAGGATTTTAATCTACATTAAAAACATGTTCTTGTGGTCCAGATAGTATGTATTCGATATGCTTTGGTGGGAATTTTAATCTCAAATACTTAACTCGATTAAAGGTAGATAATTGATGAGCCTTTTGTCCGCTTTTGTGTATCGCTACACTGTGTCGGGGACATTTTGGAGTCTGTGGCTTGATGTCAGTATTTGCCTGTACAGTTCTTATTTGACTGATGCATGTTTTTTCTAGTTAATTTAGTAATTATATTATTCTATATATAATGTTTGTCGGTTACTTGTTTGGTTGTATTTTTGGACTGTATATTTTAAAAATCCCATAAACAAATGTTTAAAAAAATAAAAATACTAACACAGACACTTGTAAATGTATTAGCCTATTCGCTAATGCTAATGACGCTGGCTCGACGCTGGTACGATAACACGTACAAATATGCATGAAAACATTCCTACAGACATCTCGCATGGGACGGATTAGCAAGTATGAATTACTTTAGTTATATTGTAAAACTTACAAACGTTGCTTGGAGTGATGAATGAAGAATCCCCTTCAACAGAAACGCTATGGACGAATACTTCGGGTTCAAGGAACGAAACAGGAAATACATTTTCCATCCGCAGCACTTGCAGTTAACAAACTCATCCATAAACGATAACACACCTTGTCAGTGTCTCTGTCTGTTTTATGAAAATTATTTGCTGAGTACAAAACATTATGGCCGTTAACGAAGAAAAATCTTTAAGTTAGCCGCACTGTTTTATAAGCTGCTGGGTTCAAAGCATGGGGAAAAAATGGAGCGGCATATAGTGTGGAAAATAGGGTAAATGCTTCCACTAAGTCACAATGTAGCCACTCCAAAATGCATGAACCTCTTGATTGGACGCTTTGGCATTGTTTAACACAATTATTCAACGTTGTAACAACACTTATAAGTCAGAAAAGACAAATTATGTTTCGGAACAACAGCACAACTCTGAAATAACTTGTGATTAAATGGCGTACATATATTAGAAGTTAGAGTGGCAGTTGTTTTCCCAGGTGTGTTCCATCATGTCGGTGCTGAGGAAGGAGATGGAGAAGTACAGAGACGTCGACGAGGACGAGCTGCTCATGAAGCTCTCTGAAGAAGAGCTGCAGCGGTTAGAAAATGAACTGGAGGAGTTGGACCCCGACGTAAGTTTACTTTGTGCCCGTGTGGTGCTGGTGTCGCTGGTGAATTATGGAGTCATGCGGGCCCTGTTGGAGCATGCTGACTTAACATTAGCAACAGCTACAGGAGAGGTCTGTTATTATGATGGCGCAAAGTACTTAAGCTGTTGTCTCATGTGCTGTATGTGGGACCATCAGTCATGTTGTTGAGTATGTAATGTACATTTACAAAGCCTATACTGCTTCCCTTGAAACTCCGTAAGTACATGAGTACAGTATTGGGAGAAAAATAATGACACAATCCATGTATTAAGATATACTATATAGCTTTTGTTTGCTAAGGCGGAGTTTTGAAATGGGAAAAAAAAAAAATGTTTCAAAATGTACTTGAATGTACTGTATTTCCTAAGAAAATAGTCTGAAACAGTGATGTACGGTGATCTTCACACCAGGTTTGTTTTCTTTTAAATTAAATTCATATGCTTTAATCACTGTTAATACTCTTTGCTCAATAAGATGATGACAAGAAAAATAAGGGAGTAATTAATTAAAAAATGGTCCCATTTATTTTCTTTGATACAATTAACAAAAACATGTTTGAGTCTTTTTTACCTTCTGCTTTATTTTTAAGAACTGCAAATTATTTTCCACTTGTCCAGATTTAAACTTATCCCTAGTTTTAAGAGCCATTTACTTATTTTTAGTCATTGACTAATCTTACTTTTAGCATTAATAATAATATGTTTCTGTTCTAGTTTAAAAAAGCTTAAATTGATAAAATATCTATTCGAATAAGATATTTTGGTTTCCTCCACATAGAAACTACATGTCGAGGATGCTTAATTTAAGATTTGCAAATTGAATAATGCTTGTTTCCAAAATAAAATACTAAATTATATCTTAAAAGTCGTGCTAATTTCTACATGTACAAATCTTAATTTAGGATGCATTATCAAGTAAAATTATATGTCTATGCAGCGAGTTAATATCAATTTTTTTTCTAAAATCTAGTCTTTTTACCTTATATTTTGACAGCTCTTTTTTGCAGTGTGTGAAGTACCTTAACTGTCCTCCACAAAAACGTACTTTGTATGATTTCCTCCATTATGTCTGAAAGTCAATATTAGAGAATAATTTAATCTTGGATATACAATTCTCCATATTGGCAGTCACATTAATTAATTAAATAATGCATTAATTTATTCATTCATTCATTCATTCAGCAGAGTGATAATAATGATGTCACACTTACATAAAAAAACGGGTTGTAATCATAAATTCATGGTGTAAAGATGTGTTTGCAATCATTACTTTGGCGACTTTTTGACTAGCAGACCAGCCAGTAAGCCACGCCCTAAGCCCTACAACACAGTTTAATTTTATTATTCAGTCATTTTAGTTTTTCCTAATGGCAATATCGAGGCACTTTATTGTGTCTTTTCGAAGTTAAGTTTTCTAAGTTAAATGGTTAGAGATACTTCCGCTTGCTTGACAGAAGTTGCTCTTTGTGTTGCTCATTGTGTGTTTGTTGTGCTGTAATTTTTGTGTTGGTACCATTACTGTTGTTAGTGTCTCATGGGAAACAAGATTGCTGGCGCAATTGGACTTAACTATGAGGTCAAGTAGAGTTTGTTTGTATGTGCCCTGTGATTGGCTGGCAAGCAGTTCAGGATGTACTCCTATCCTGTACCCTGCCAGCTGGAATAGGCTCTTTTTTACTTGTGGTCCTAATGACGACATTATATATAGAAAATGGATGGATGGATGTTTCTTACTAATGCTGCATCAATTAGTCGATATTGTCGACAAAAATGTATAATGATATTTGTTGCCGACAAATGTATTTGTAGATAATAGTCGGTGAAAGCGGACATGTACAAGTCAGCGTGCAGGCAACAAACATGAAGTGTGTCCACTCCAACAACACCGCAAACGAAAATATTGAAAGTGTGAAAACATTTCACCCTAATCATGTAAAAAAAACATTAATAACTTGCTCAAATTACCAAACAGATCTTGTTTTTCATGCTAGTGCGTCTGTGATGCGGGAACATTTTAAGCTGTTAGCTTGTTGTTAACTTATAGCTAGCTAAGTGTGTGAAAATTAGCTTTAACTGTCATCGTAGCCAAAGTGTGCCAGCTAAACTTTGTCTACATACTTGTTTGCACGTTTTTAGAATCAATAAGATTAACATTGCATGGATGATAATGATTTGTGTGGCGTATTTGAGTTTCAAATTGTATTCCTTATGGTATTTATATTATTTTTGCTGTTCAAAGAAAATGACAGGTACAATTGATGCCTTTCTACAGCTTGCTTTTAAATAGATAATAGTTTAATTGGTGTTTTTATTTTTGTAGCAGCTTAATGAGCAGCATAAATCAATATTTCTGAACAAAGAAGTCATCTTTATTGACTAAAGACTAAAATACTGTATATCAAGCTGAATTTAAAATCCCATGGCTAATAAGAGCCACTCAATAGGTGTACACTATCTGATTAGTGGAGGAATCGTTAATAAAGTGCTTGATTAGTCAACAATCAAAACAGTGAATAGTCACAGCCATATTTCTTACTGGAGCTGCTGAACAATTGTTTGGGGACTCTGCTCTCACCATTGTCTTCAAGTACGAACCATAACTCCTACTCTGTTAGCTAACTTGCCCAACCTGTCAGATACTTGTTTTTAGTTGGCCTTTGTCCCGTACAGCTCCATCTCTCCTGGTTATCAGTGTGTGTGAGTGACAGGAAGAAAAGCGCCCTATGACGTCAAATCTCGCATGTTCTTGTCTTTCCTTATTTTCTGTATTTGTGTCCTGTCCTGGTTTGCAGGGTTTTCTAGACTCTGGGAACCATCCTCTTTCAGTCTGTTATCTCGCAAAAATTTAATAAGCAGGTTAATTATCCCAAATGTCGTCATTTTTGTAACGGTGTCCCCCATACAAATGTAGTACAAATAGTACAGTACCTTTCTGCCTGTAAGTCCTCTCCATATGTCGTACCGTCAGTGATATATCATCATAGGCCAGTGGTGTGACAGCAGCTGTGATCGTCACCTTAAAGCCAAAAGGGAACAAGGGGGATGACTGGAAGGGTAACATTTGTTTTGTTCAGTGTGTGTGTGCATGTGTGTCACAGAGACTAATGCCAGTTATGGCTGCCTCAGATGGACTTCATGACGCAAACAAGGAGAGTCAGTGTGCGTACGTACCTTGTTTACGCATCTTTACGAGGTTAACCAATTACAGAACAGTAAAGTGGCTCTCTAGTTTAAAAAAACACTATAACCTTTCCAGCAGGGCTTCTCACATCTCTGCCAGGAAGACACTGACACATTGTTTAGACTCAATCTATGGAGAGGCAAATTTAGTTTTCTATCTTTATATTTATGTGCTTTTTTAAACTAATTTTGGAGTGTTAATCATGATTAACAGGTTATTATTTGCTTGCATAAATAAAATGTGGTTAAGAAAATACCCCAATATTTGCAACAAATGCAATTTTGTAGTCAGCACGTCATACAGGAACATTTTTTAAATGTCTTACTGAACTGCGTATCATTGATTTGCTTAAAACCTGGTGACGGTAAGTATAGTAGGAATTAAGTGGAGATTTTGAAAGTCTGCAATAATATAGCAAACTAGAAAATTCCCAAGGAAATGTTGATGGGCCTGCTATCTGTGCCCTTAATTACACCAATTCTTAAATCCTTACATTGGCTCCCGGTACATCAGAGAATTGATTTCAAAATCCTCCTGCTCACATATAAACCACTACATGGTCTAGGGCCGAAGTATATTACTGATATGCTCCCACTATATAAGCCCTCGAGATCACTAAGATCTTCTGAGACCAATCTGTTAGCGGTTCCAAGAGTAAACTCAAATCAAGGGAGAGCATCATTCAGTCACTATGCAACAAATAGCTGGAATAAACTTCCTGAAGATGTCAGACTTTCCCCAACTCTGACTACTTTTAAAACTAGACTGAAGACTTTTATGTTCACCTTAGCTTTCAGCTAAATCTTTTAATCTTTTAATCTTTTAACTTTTAACGTCTGCACTGTTTTTATTTTTATTGGCTGCATTTTAATTTTGCTTTTATTTTCTTTCATTTCACTTTGTTGTCTGTGAAGCACTTTGAGTCTGCCCTGTGTATGAAAAGCGCTATACAAATAAAGTTGCCTTGCCTTGCCTTGCCTTAATTGGCCTGGGGTCGGTCGAAACAGGCAGAGTTTTAAAACGGTGCCAAGTATTCTAATCCATGATTTTTAGGTTTAAACATTTGAAATTAGCTAAAAAGCTAGCATTAAATGTTGGCATGCAAACTTTAACATGCTGATAGAAGAGACATTAGCATACTTTCAAGATGGCGGAAAGTATCAAAATACTTGCTTGACAGCACCGAGTATCAAAAACATACAAAATTATCTAAAGTGTAAGCATACTAGTATAGGTTAAAAAGTTAAAGTTAAAGTACCATTAATTGTCACACACACACTAGGTGTGGAGAAATTATTCTCTGCATAAGAAACGTTAGCATACTTCCAAGATCGCGCCAGGTATCCATATACTTACTCAACAGCACCAACTTTTTTATCTCAGAATTTCGACTTATTATCTCATAATCATGATTTTGATGTACTAATTTCGACTTGATACTTTGAAAATGTTACTATTTGTAATTTTATTATGACCTTATATCTAATTATTTAGACTCTATAACTCATATTGTTTACTTTTTAACTAACAAAATAAATATTTTATCTCATAATCATATTTCTTGTATACCTCATAATTTTGACCTTTTATCTAATTTTATTTTACCTTTTACCTCATAATTTCGACTTGTTATCAATTAGTTATGACCTTATATCTAATTATTTGGACTTTTTAATCTAATATTTTTTTACTTTTATCTCATAAATTCGACTTTATATCTCAATTTCTACTTTTTATCTCATAATTTCTACTTTTTATTTAATAATTTAAACATTTATCTCGTAATCATAATTTGTTTCCTCATAATTACGACTTGACATCTCATAATTTGACTTTTTATCCAATAATTATTATTTTGGATTTTATAATTTTGACTTTTTAACTATTAATTTCACTTTTTAATCAAATATTTATGACTTTTTTTATTTCATATTTTTGTTTTTTTCATCTCATAATTTTAACGTTGTTTTTTAAACAGCTAGACTAAAACGTTAGAATGCTAACAATAGCGTGCTGCTATAAGGGACGTTAACTTACTTTCAAGATGGCGCCTAGTATTCAAATTCATGATTTTTAGGTTTAAACTTACAAAATTTGCTAAAAAGCTAGCAAAAAATGTTAGCATGTTAATGTTCTCACAAGTATGCTAACAGTTAACGTGAATTAGACTCCGATAAAAGGATAGTTACCATGATCTAGCTAGCTTACTTGTTGTTGCCTCTGTTTGCTCGAGAGCCACAACGTTGACGGCTGTCTACTTTGCTTCTAATCATATTTGAATGATCACAATCTAAAAAAAACTGTTAGTACCAAACCAGTTTTAATTTTAGAGTATTTATTAGTACCCAGCGAGAAAGTATATTTATGTCGTGACAGATGTAAACAGAGATCACAACACCGGAAGCATATTACCCGAGGGGTGGTGGCTCCAATTGGGATACTTTGAGTTATTTGCATGCATGTTATAGAATTGTGCATTACATTTTTAATGATAATAATGTTACTAATTTGATCAAAAAGAAAAACTAAAAATAATGTGGTACATTTCATGGGACATGTAAGTGTCAAAAATACAGCCCAAAGAGGTTGATATGAGAATAAATCTAAAGTTAAAATATAGGGTAGAAATGCACCCATTAGCAGGAAATGTAGTCTTCATTTTCAAAATTTTCTTTCAAGGCTTGCATGGCAGCACTTTGTGCTGATTTTCCTCTTTTTTTACATAAGTTTTCCTCTTTTTTTCTTCCAAGGGTGCTCACATGCCTGTAATTAAGGGTTTTACATGTGTTTTAAAAAGAATACAATAATGTGTTCTTTAGTGCAGTGGTTCTCAAACTTCTTTCACCAATTAGCACCTAAGAAAAAAATTGGCTCCCTAAGTACCGCTATAATGACCAACATTAAAATACAGTAGTAGGCCTACGTAGACATTAAAAACAAGGCAGAGGTTATATTTAACAAGTATGTTTAATCTTTTTGGCCACTGTAACATTACACACAGTTTGAACAGTAACACGGTTTTTGAATATAGGAAAATACAACTTCAATCAAGTGATTCTTTGACACACCAAGAGATAAAGCCTGCGTACCCCAATTTAGTGCATGTAAAAATACCAAGTGTGTGTGTATGGGGCGGTAACGTAACGTAACAATGGGCCTAGAATGTGATGCCTAATCGCGGGGGTTACATGCGAGACCCCCTGTGGTCGATCAATTTCCACGAAGTAGGGACATTTTTTAGTTTTAGTTTTTTATGATTCCATGCATTTAAGTCTTTTTAAGCCCCCCACACACACTTATATATACTTCCTGTGCTCTTAAACTATTTTTACACCTACCTAATTTTAACATGAAAACTTAAACGGGTACTCAAATCTCAATATAGTTAATGCTACTCAATGGCACTTTTAAATACGCAATGCACTGAAACCGTAATAAGTGAACCAAAAGGGAAGACTTTAAGCTTGTTTTTTTTTGGAGGAAGTAGGTGCCACTGGACGCTGACTTTCTGCCACTGAGCCGGCCAATGGCTGCTATGTGAATATTTAGCAGATGAGGTACTGGGGTGCCATGAGTGAGTGCAAGCAGAGTGAGAAGTTACAGTAGGACAGGAGGCGAGAGGAAGACTAAGCCTCCCACAGTTAAAAATAACACAGTGCTATCTGCAGCTGATGTAACTGCCATATTAGAAGCTTTGGCCGTGTCACAGTGATAGACACCTAACCTCCACGCTAAATACTGCTGCGTGGAGTAATAAATATTGAATGAATGTATGAATATGTTGGAAGAGACCGTGTGCAGTATATTGTTTGTGTCCTCATGCTTTAGGCAGGCCCCCGAGAGAGGTCGGACGCAGATGGAAAAGGGCGAGGGAGTTTTGCGAAGAGAGAGAGAGAGACCTCACAGTGCTGAGAGCATAGATAAGATATGACGCTATAAAGAGTGCTTCCAAGGGTTTGATTTTAAATGTGACTTTAGGTTAAAAATAACACAGGGATCTGCAAAGTTCTGGAGCGTTTCCCAGGACAAATAAATGCTGTCAAAGTTAACGCGATACTATAGCATTAACCATTAGTTAGTTTTACGGCGCTAAATTCTTTAACGCTCCTTTTTGACCCTCGGTCCATTCCGTAGCGTGGGAAAATGTAATGCCGTTCAGTTACTGTTGAGCCCCAAACGGGAAAATAGCGAGCAAACATGCACAAAGAGTAGGGTACATTATGGAAATCCCAGATCTAAAGCCACGGCAAGTCGTTCTACCGACAAGTAAAGACAATTTTATCTTCGATCGCCGTGAGACGTTGTCATTGGACGCCTGCTGGCGCGCTTTGCCACTTGCAGAAAGGACGAGTTTCACTTCCGTGTTGGAATACAGTTGGGTGCATTGAAAACATAAAATGTAGATTGTTACACTAACTGCTTTAATAAGATGGAATAAAAGCTCATCAGAAAGGAAAAACAGAGGACGCCTCTTCTCAAACCAATCACACACTTCCGTTCTAACCACCATAACCAAATAAAAAATCATCTTACATTACGATCATGCTTTGTCAAAGTTGTTTTGTAATGCAGTATGTGATATTTCTACCTAAATAAAGTTTTTTTGGAAGATTGAAATTAAGTGTATATTCTTTTGTAACCTGTTCTAATTGATTGTCCACGATTACAGAATGTTAAACAGGCTGAATATTACATTTCGTTAATAAATAGAAAAGGTTAAAACATTGTCATGAAGAGATATCAATACCATTAACTTGTGCAACCTGGAATGTGCAGAATATCAGAAGCATTTATTCAGGCAGAAATATCACAGATTACATTACCAAACATCTTTGACCATCATCGTAACAATCCACATTTTGTGTTATTAATGCGTGAACTGGTATCTAAACGTGGTTTAGCTCCTTTCCTCTGAATGCAAGTGCGGTATAGCTCGGTTGGTAGAGCGGCCGTGCCAGCAACTTGAGGGTTGCAGGTTTGATCCCCGCTTCTGCCATCCTAGTCACTGCCGTTGTGTCCTTGGGCAAGACACTTTACCCACCTGCTCCCAGTGCCACCCACGCTGGTTTAAATGTAACTTAGATATTGGGTTTCACTATGTAAAGTGCTTTGAGTCACTAGAGAAAAAGCGCCATATACTTCACTTCTTACAGCAGGAATATCAATTTTGTTTTCCTACAAAATATAAAATCTGGCAATACACCAACACACTGCAGGTATTTTTTTATCTTGTCATTAAAAGTGTGTTTAATATTTATTATATTGTATGGTACTTTCAACATTTTGCCTTTTTCATGTAGGCCTTGATTTCAGATTTCTGCATTTAAATACGTTGCTTAAGTTTGCATAAGAGAAATTCCCAATGACCAAAAGTTAGCGTTTGTAACGATGTAAATTCCTGTTATTGTCTAGAATGCACTCTTGCCTGCTGGGATGCGTCAGAAGGATCAGACCAAGAAATTACCCACAGGACAGTTTCAAAGAGGCAACCTGCTGGCTCATCTGGAGAAACAAGCCAACGAACACCAAGACAGAGAAGACCTGGTGCCTTTCACAGGAGAGAAGAGAGGTAACACTCCAAAATTGTTGTCTGTTAGGTTTATTGTTCAACAAGGTGACTTTGACTGTATCTTAATGTCATTTTGAAACCAACGGTCTGTGTAACAAAATGCTCATGATTAGAAGTCATTTCTTAAATCACAGTAGATTGGGGAAGTTCCCAGAAGACAATACCTCAGCAGGCACTGTGCGGCCTGTTACAGTGTGATGCATACTGACAGATGCTCAGGCAGACAGACCTCAAAGGAAACTTGAGAAGGTTTTCTTGATGTCAGTCCTATCATGAGGTCCAGAGCAGACACTCTAGCCTGATAACACTGCAGTAAGTCTTTGTAGAACTACATTATTGACCTTGTCACCCAATAATCCGTTATTGGTATGGTGTTATTATGACTATGTTTACACTGAAGTGGCCTAAATTGGATTTTTTGGAAATCAGATTTTTTCCAGCTGACTCTTTACACTGCAAGTAAAATGCGATCTTTATCAGACTCCAGTGCAAACGTGCACAGGCTCCAATTTGGCCCCAATGTTACCTCAACGTCACTTGCATGCGCACTTCGATAAAGTGAAAACAGAGGAAGTTGACCGTATTCCGTAAATGAACAAGGAAGTCGCTACTACTACAACATTTTAAAAAGTTGCCACCGTAGATATGGTTGCCAAACCTTACAAATTAGTGTTTTTTTTACATTACAATAAATAAGTAATATAAAGTATGAATGGATGTATAGTGTAATACACTACCGTTCAAAAGTTTGGGGTCACATTGAAATGTCCTTATTTTTGAAGGAAAAGCACTGTACTTTTCAATGAAGATATTTTTAAACTAGTCTTAACTTTAAAGAAATGCACTCTATACATTGCTAATGTGGTAAATGACTATTCTAGCTGGAAATGTCTGGTTTTTGGTGCAATATCTACATAGGTGTATAGAGGCCCATTTCCAGCAACTATCACTCCAGTGTTCTAATGGTACAATGTGTTTGCTCATTGGCTCAGAAAGCTAATTGATGATTAGAAAACCCTTGTGCAATCATGTTCACACATCTGAAAACAGTTTATCTCGTTACAGAAGCTACAAAACAGACCTTCCTTTGAGCAGATTGAGTTTCTGGAGCATCACATTTGTGGGGTCAATTAAACGCTCAAAATGGCCAGAAAAAGAGAACTTTCATCTGAAACTCGACAGTCTATTCTTGTTCTTAGAAATGAAGGCTATTCCACAAAATTGTTTGGGTGACCCCTAACTTTTGAACGGTAGTGTATATTTTGGAGGGTTCTAATCTTTTTATGGCTGTTAAGTAGAGGCAACACGGACATCAGCATGGATCTACGTTAGCGTTATTTTTCCATTTCACTTAAGTAAACAACTTACAAAAACGCCACAGCGTCAATTCTGTATATTCTTATATTACTTATAGCCTATTATTTGCCACTATTTACTAGTGATGCACCGAAAATTCAGCCGTCGAAAGAAGACTTTGCTTACCAAAACCGGATGTTGTGGTGAAGTATCCACTTCCGCTGGCGGACTGCGTCTTTTCCCGCGCACACGAATGACTTAGCTGACGAAAAAGTCACATACGGGTCACATTCAGGTCGCTTTGCGTTTAGACTGAAGTCACATTTGAAAAGATCAGATTCCAATCGGATTTGGACTACCTCCAGATGTGGCCTGAATCTGATGCGAAAAGATCAGATTTGAAGCACTTTGGAGCGTTAAGACTGGCAAAAAAATTCTTATCTGTCGCACTTTAGGGCAAAAAAAATCAGATCTGGTGTTCAGTGTAAACGGAGCCTATGGCGTGGCATTCATTTTTTTCTGCCAATTGTTTTCCAAATTTACCCCATTATCGTACGGTCAAACACTGCGCTTAGCCAACTAGTCCATTTTCCAGGGTATCATTCTGCGGAATCAAGGGTCCAAACAAAGAATCCCCACTTTGGTAACTCAGTCATTGCGAAGAATGGATATTGGTTCTTTTACAGTTGGGACTCTATAGACCTATAGGAAAAACATGCACTCTGCATAGGGCCCCACTATCTGTTTTTGCCCGGAGAAGCTCATGTATAATGTCAATTAATGAATGGCTAGACGCATCATTTGAAATTTTACCGCAAACACATTCCTAGACCTTTCCCACTCCGTCATTGATAAGAATACATTGGCAAATTTCTACAATCATTGCTATTGTCTTCCGTGGTGCACAGTGTTATCTTATAGGAGTCAGATGTTAAAGGTAAAAGTGGTATTAAATGTTATTTGGTCACCTATATGTATTTCACATTGGTTTCTGCAATGAAAACTTTACTTATTCTAGATAAAATATGGTTTATTTCCATATTTTTGATTGTCAGGAGTGCATTAATTTAATTTATATTATTTCTCATAGGAAAAATGTTTTTGGTTTTCATGCGTTTCAGTCTTTATCTGTACAGTATTTCAAGATGTTTTCCACTTTTGTTTGAAAAATCAGTGTTTCCGTCTAAATTATATGAAGTGTTTCTCCCTCTCAGAACTAAAAATACTACAAATACCCCATCTTATATCATAGACAAACAAATAGGATGCTCTTCTTTTTCTCCCCAGTGTTGTTGGCTTAGGTCTGAGCTATAGTTAGTGCTTCTAATTCTTTTATCTAATTTTCCATACATATTTAAAGTATGGAACAATGAACCTCAAAATACTGGGCCTCCATTTCTATTTTGTGTATTTTTCTGCTAAACCAAAGCCCTGTTTTTGCTCTCACCATAGAAACTAAATATATAGCCTTTAGATACAGTAGCTGAATTCAACTTTGCATGTTTTAGAAACAGCTTTTATTAGTTTTTTCAAGCTGCTATGTCTCCCATACAGTCTTCCGGCCTGCCTCACACTTTGTAATCACTGTACTATTCTATTTACTTACCTTCAGTTGTTGTCACTGTTTTCCAACAACGTTCATAAAATTGATTAAAGAACAGTTTAGTTAACTTTGCATGATATTTCCCTAATTTCTACTCAAATAATGCATGATTATCGATGCCAAAAATCAGCCACATTAAGAAGATAAATATCTTATATTTGTGACAATGCCGCATGTTGGCGTGATCCCAGGATGCAGAGACGCCAAGAGACGTGCTGACAAAAGGTTGTTTATTTGGGCACCAGGCAGAAAAAAAGGAACACAGGTCCAGCAGGACCTCAGAAATCAACATAACACTGTGGCATACACAAGAGTGTCACAACATTAACAATGTGGAACAGCTGTGCTGGCAGAACAAGGAACAAAGTAAAGATGATGCAAAACACAGAGACAAAACAAGACATACTACCATCAACAAGAGCACAAGGAAAGGAAATAATACCAAAAAAAAACATAATCATGACAATTTTTCTCATCCAAAATTCAGAAAAATCCTTTGTTTTCAATCCAGTGGCAGCTTAATATTGTTTTCCCTTTGAAAGCCAGCTTGCTTAATTGTCATCTACGAAACTTGCTCAGTTTTCCTCTTTAGGTGGCATAAAACATGTTCTACAACGTGAGAACCAAAGGAGATGACGGGTCTCTTCGCTGCCAAGCAGCTTGTGTTTACACGGCAGTCCAAATATGAGGTGGCAGAGTCAGAACACACAACAGAGCTGAGTATGATGTTAGTCAGAGCGGTCTGCAAACACCCACACTCGTTTATATTCACCAAGTTTCAACAATATGAAGTCAGATGTAGGTATAAACTCACTTATATAACTGCTAGTTTTTAAAAAGATTCCGGAACCAGACGATTTTGTCCACATGTAAAGTTATCTCTTATGTTACTATATGAGCTACATCATAATCTGTTGAATTTAAGATGAGAGCTTTCTTGTGTATTTGCCATTAATTCCTCACTATCTTGACAGGATTTGATTTGAGTGCAATGAGGTCACCAACATAGGAGAAACACCTTTCACAATGACACGGTGAAAGCAGTGATGGGCAAGCTACTCTGAAAATGTAGTAAGCTAAGCTGCTGGTTACTCTCTATGAGGGTTGTCCTAATACCAATATTTTGGTAACAGTACCGGTACCAACATTTGTTACTTTTCTAAATAAACGGCACCACAAAAAATGGCATTATTGGCTTTATTTGAACAAAAAATCTTACGGTACATTAAACATAGGTTTCTTATTGCAATCGAATAACAATTTTGTCCTTAAATAAAATAGTGAACATACTAGACAACTTGTCTTTTAGTAGTAAGTAAGCAAACAAAGAGCCCTAATTTGGCTGCTGACATATGCAGTAACATATTGTGTCATTTCTCATTCTATGTATTTGTCAAAATTATGAGGGACAAGCGGTAGAAAATTGATTGTTAATCGACTTGTTCATTTACTGTTAATATCTGGTTATTTTCTGTTTCAACAGGTTCTATCTACACTTCTGTTAAAATGTAATACACACTTATTCTTCTGTTATTTGGATGCTTTACATACGTTTTGGATGATACCACAAAATTAGGTATCGATCCGATACAAAGTAGTTACAGGATCATACACTGGTCATATTTAAAGTCCTCATGTGTCCATGGACATATTTCCTAAGTTAATAAACATAAGATAAATTTTTTTTTAAAAAGGAAAAAAGATTTTGTAAAAATCAAAATATCGTTGTCGTATTCACTAGATACGCTCTTGTACTTGGTATTATTACAGTGGATGTCAGGTGTCGATCCACCCATGGCATTTGTTTACAATGAGGAGCGGCAGCTTGTTAGCTATGAGCTGTTGTATCTTCCTAGGATGTGTAGTGAAGCATGTTTACCTATTCCTTGTCCTACAGCATGGGTGTCAAACTCTGGCCCGCGGGCCAAAACTGGCCCGCCGTGTAATTTCACTTGGCCCTTGAGGCGATATCAAATTAACGCGAGAGCTGGCCCGCCGATTATATACAGCGGCGGTGCCGCGGTAACACCGCATTCACCGCTAATTCTCATACTTGCCAACCCTCCCGGGAGACTCACAAATTTCAGTGCCCCTCCCAAAAATTGTCACGTCCGCTTTTCATCCAGTCCAACGAGTGCTGGCCCAGTCACATAATATGTGCGGCTTCTGCACGCACACACACACACAAGTGAATGCAACGCATACTTGATCAACAGCCATACAGGTTACACTGAGGGTGACGGTATGAACAACTTTAACACTGTTAGAAATATACGCCACACTGTGACCCCACACCAAACAAGAATGACAAACACATTTCGGGAGAACATCCGCACCGTAACACAACATAAACACACGGTAAAAGTTAGAGATGCTACCTCAGTAGAAGCATTTAAGTCTCATCTTAAAACTCATTTGTATACTCTAGCCTTTAAATAGACTCCCTTTTTAGACCAGTTGATCTGCCGTTTCTTTTCTTTTCTTTTCTACTCTGCTCCCAACCCGGAAGAGTTAGTGCTGCAAAGGGTTCTGAGTATTTGTTCTGTTGTGTTTGTGTTGTGTTACGGTGCAAATGTTCTCCCGAAATGTGTTTGTCATTCTTGTTTTGTGTGGATTCACAGTGTTGCATATATTTTTAACAGTGTTAAAGTTGTTTATACGGCTACCCTCAGTGTAACCTGTATCGCTGTTGATCAAGTATGCGTTGCATTCAAGTACAGAAGCCGCACATATCTTGTGACTGGGTGAATGGGTGAAAAGCGGACGTGACGACAGCTCGTAGAGGACGTTAAAGGCAATGCCTTTAAGGCACGCCCCCAAGACTGTGGTCCGGGTGTACTACGAGATATTATGACCGATGAACACCTTCGTTCTATAATGAAGGTTGCCTCAGCTCAAAGCCTGAGCCCCGACATTAATGAACTAGCATCCAAGAAAAGATGCCAGGTATCTGGCTTGGGCACATCAGTAGGGTTGGGTATCGTTTGAATTCGAACGATTCCGATTCCGATTCTTTGTTTCGATTCCGATTCCTGACGATTCTCGATTCCGATTCTTTTAAGAGGCAGCCGTGCTGGGTGGTCCTGTGGCGGCCGGCTTGGGTGGGGTGGCCGTGGGCTGGCCTCGCCGCGCTCTCCGGGGGTGGGGGTGGGCTCGTGGGGGCCCGGTTGCCGGTGAGGCGGGGGCGGTCTTCCCATCTGGTTGCGGGGGGTCTCCGGGCCACTCGGGCGGGTCTGGCTGCCCCCTGCTTTTCTCGTGCCTTTTCCTCTGCCGGGTGCGTCTGTCTGCGGCCTGCTGCTGGCCCTTGTGGGCGGCGCGGTGGGCCAGTCCACAAATCCACTACACCTCCCTGATACCGAAGTACATGTCAAACTACTTCCTTAACGTAAATGACCGCCATAACCACAACACCAGGGGGAGCTCCACTAACCACGTTAAACCCAGATTCCGAACTAACAAAGGTCTTAACTCATTCTCTTTCTATGCCACATCAATGTGGAATGCGCTCCCAACAGGTATAAAAGAAAGGGCATCTCTATCCTCCTTCAAAACCGCAATAAAAGTTCACCACCAGGCAGCTACAACCCTTAACTAACACCCTCCCCGGATTGCTAATAATCAAATGCTAATAATCAAATGTAAACAATCAAATGCAGATACTTCTTCCTATGCCTTCTGATCTCTCTCTCTCTCTCTCTCTCTCTCTCTCTCTCTCTCTCTCTCTCTCTCTCTCTCTCTCTCTCTCTCTCTCTCTCTCTCTCTCTATGTCCACTACTTGCTGTCCATATCCTACCCCTCCCCCCCCCCCTCCACACCCCTGATTGTAAATAATGTAAATAATTCAATGTGATTATCTTGTGTGATGACTGTATTATGATGATAGTATATATGATAGTATATATCTGTATCATGAATCAATTTAAGTGGACACCGACTTCAACAAGTTGAAAAACGTATTCGGGTGTTACCATTTAGTGGTCAATTGTACGGAATATGTACTTCACTGTGCAACCTACTAATAAAAGTCTCAATCAATCAATCAATCAATCAATCAATCAATCAATCAAAGCTCTGGGGTTCCTGTCACTGTCCTACATTTCAAGTTCTTATATAGGTAATAATGTTAATGTAACAGAGAGTGTACAGATGGCACCAAATGGCCCCAGTAAGGGTCCATTACTAATAACTTTTTGTCATTTAGCAGTGGACACCCTTCAACTATCTCTACGGGTCCCAACACCCCACTGTATGTATGTATTTTAGTTTGCCTTTTCTTTGATCCACCCCTGTAATGTTATTCATGTTCTCTGCCTACTGTAAATAAATACAGCGTCTATCTATATCTTGACAAACAAAACAATGACTTGTGTGTTGTTTTGGAACAGTTGATAATGATTATATGCAGTACAACTTTTCATGAACTCAACTCAACTTAATGTGGGTTCTTAATTTTGTGTTCCACGTCTTGGATGACGAGAGTAGTTTTGATTTGGGCTTACAAGGTAAACAACTAAAATTAATGTTTTGGGCATTTTTTTATCCAAAGGGAGGCACATTGTGGGTTTCCTGAACGTTGTCTTTATCACTAAAAGAAAAATCTGAGGGAGAGAATTCCTCTGCCATCTTTCTCTAAGTTTCTTTATTTTTTATTTTATTTTTTCATCCGCTTGAATATTCCCTCTGTCCTTGACTCCTTCTTCGTCATGTCAAATGTCGATGACTGGCTGTATCTTGCCTCTGATTCGCCTGTCCGTAACGTTTTGCCCTAACCTTAACCAATCGTGACTCATAGTAAACCAACCAATCATCATGGATTTTCTCCATATTTTTTATCCCTTCGCCCTGAATCAGAGGTCCATTTCTCTTTTTCAAGTAACTTCCAGCTTCGATGTAAGCTACCGTGCTACATGGGCCTAAAAGTAGCTAAGCTACGGAAATCGCTACTCGTTCAAAAAGTAGTTCAAAAAGTTCAAAAATGGGCAATTGCCAATTTTAATCTGGAAAAATACACCCTTCGAATCCTTTCTTGCTGTTTTTGTCATTCCAAATAGAGTAGCCATTTTTAATTTTACCGGAAACATGTCATAATGAATTATTCATAATATGGATTTAGAGTTTCATATTATTTACATATTACATATTTTTCCCATATATTAGCCGCACCGGACTATTAGCCACAGATATATATACGTTGTGAAATGAGATATTTACAAAAAAGATTTCGTAAATGTTTATTTACATGCCTTAAATGTTTTCAAACGGGGCCGGCAGTAAAACGGCTGATCAAACAAAACAAACATCATTGTTATGGACCCACTAGCTGCGAAAGCTAGCTCCCTCAATCAGCTAAACAGATTCCAACTGCAACAAACAACAATACAAAAAGAATGGCACTGTAAGTTAATAATACTAACAAAAACACTTGCAAATGTGACATATAATTATATTATTCTATATATAATGTTTGTGGGTTACTTGTTTGGTTGTATTTCTGGACTGTATATTTCAAAAATCCAATAAACAAATGTTTAAAAAAATAATAATACAAACACAGACACTTGTAAATGTGTTAGCTTATTCGCTAATGCTAATGAGGCTAGCTTGATTAAATTACAATAGCACTTACAAATAAGCATTAAAACACTACTACAGACATCACACATGTGACAGTTTAATAAGTATGAATTGTTTTAGTTATATCGTAAAACTTACAACCATTGCTTGGAGTGATGAATGAATAAACCATACGAGTAGAAACACTATGGAGAACTGGTAGACGGACGGCACTTATACTTCCGGTTCAAGGCAGGAAACAGAAGGAAGTACCTGTACCTGTACAATCAATAACATTATATTATGGCCATTGTTCCAGACACCCTAAAATATGAGCACAATAACAAGTATGGAGCATAATCATAGTTGTACATGCAGAAAACAACACAAAATACTTATAAATGAAGAAATGAAATTAATAAATGAACATTTAACATCACTTTTACCTTTATTGAAGATTGTTGCTCAAGACGAGCGATGAGTGTAAGGAAGGAGGAGAGAAAATGAGCCACACAGACGCCAACTTTGTGCTTTCCTACATCCTAATTTCATGCTTTTATTAGCGTTCCTCACCTTTATTAAATTGCTGTCACTTACATTTTTATTTGGTTCTAAAGTGGCTTATTTGGCAGCCATTGTTTAAAATAGCCATGCATCTTGCTACAGTTGTGTATCCCCTGGCGCTACTCAACAGCTGTGTCTGTTTAGCTGTGCACTGTTTGGAAATATGCTAATTTTCCTCGAGATAAGCTTTTCGCAGAGAAGACTAAAACATTTGAGAAGTTGTTTCAAGAACAGTTTATTATTTCAGCAGGATAAGTATCCATTCACTTTGCAGGAAAGGCCTGGGTGCCTAAAAAGATTGTCGACCCCATCATGGAGAATGTGACCCTGGAGCCCGAGCTTGAAGAAGCTCTTGCCAGCGCTACTGATGCCGAACTTTGTGATATAGCAGGTAACAATATCAACTTACTTCTTTTTTGTTGTCTATAGGCGCGAATATACTTCAACATTTTTCGCCAATTTTTCATCTCTTTGCTTTCACTAATCAATGTACAGTACAGTTAATACCATTCATGACCTCACCTACTGGCACTTGGTGTTAATCTCTTAAGTCTAACGCCTCTCCTTTCCCCTTTAGTGATGCCTCCATCTTTCCCACCACCTATCTATCCCCCGCTAACTTCATTCACCCCTGCTGGATCAGTTAGCTGAGCACCATACATGGTATCTGCAGTATACATGCATGGTATTAGCATGCAAAGAAAAAAGACACATTGTAGGACTACGCTGCATCATACGCAAAAGTATTTTTAATTGATACTTATTATTAATCTGTGCAACAAACCAAAACAGCTCTTAGTATGTGAGGCAACAGCTGTTGCAAACTACCGTATTTTCCGGGCTATAAGGCACACCCATCAAATTTCAGAAGAAATAAATATTTTTACATAACATGGACAATAAGCTGCAGATATATACCGGTACGAAATATTTTGTGAATATTTATTCACATACCTTAATTGTTTCCAAATGGTGGCTGTCGAATGGCAGTAAAACAGCTGATCATACAAAACAGAAGTCATCGTCATGGACCTACTAGCTGCGGCAGATAGCTCTCCAATCAGCTAAACAGACTCAATAGCTCCATGGTGATGTTTTAGTAAATTTACAAAACTGAAACAATACAAAACGAATGCCATTGTAAGTTAATAATACTAACACAGACGCTTCGCTACTGCTAACGACACTAGCTTGATTACATTACAATAGCACGTACAAATATTCATGGAAGCACTCCTACAGACATCATACATGAGACGGTTTAGTAAATATAAATTGTTTTAGTTAATAAAGAATCCTTTCGAGCAGAAACGCATTGGACCAATAGTAGACAAAAATAGATATACTTCCGGTTCAAAGCATAAAACAGGAAGTACATTTTCAACCCGCAGCCCCTGCAGTGAGCGAACTCGTCCAAAAGATGGCGCCATAGCCCAAACAGTACAACTCCTTTTCATTGTGTCAGTAGGTGTTACATGAAAACAATTTGTTGAATTTAAAACATTATGGCTGTTAGCAAAGAAAAATCCATAAATTAGCCACACCGTTTTATAAGCTGCAGGGTTCAAAGCGTAGGAAAAAAGTAGTCCGGAAAACAAGGTTCTAAGGCAGATTTTTTTTTTGACACATCATATGCTTGTTTGCACTTTACTTCTTTTAGCGCCTGTACAACTGATGTGCTTGAGACTTTGCATGTGTCTTTGAGTTCGCCCTTCCATCGCCCAGCTTCTGTTTGCATTATGCTCAATTCAAAGTTACAGTATACTTTGTTTGTCTTAATTTCTTCCATTCTGTCTATCGTATTTTTCTTTTCAGCCATCCTGGGCATGCACACGCTGATGAGTAACCAGCAGTACTACGAAGCTCTGGCGAGCAGCAACATCGTGAACAAGCAAGGCCTTAACAGTACGTAACCTGATTTGAAAGAGTCTTCCATCTGTCCTGCGTTAAACTTGTCAAAGTACCTTAGACTAGTGCAGAAAACGCTGTTAGTGTTGAGAAAATATAATGCGGGAGGTCTGTTTTTTAATATTCTCCCTGCAATTTTTACACAACTATAAATGTCATTAAAGGCCTACTGAAATGATTTTTTTTTATTTAAACGGGAATAGCAGATCCATTCTATGTGTCATACTTGATCATTTCGCGATATTGCCATATTTTTGCTGAAAGGATTTAGTAGAGAAAATCGACGATAAAGTTCGCAACTTTTGCTCGCTAATAAAAAAAACTTTGCCCCTACCGGAAGTAGCGTGACGTCACAAGTGGTAGTGCTGCTCACAATTCCCCGTTGTTTACAATGGAGCGAGAGATATTCGGAGCGAGAAAGCGACGATTACCCCATTAATTTGAGCGAGGATGGAAGATTTGTGGATGAGGAACGTTAGAGTGACGGACTAGAATGCAGTTCTTGTACATCTTTTTTCGCTCTGACCATAACTTAGGTACAAGCTGGCTCATTGGAATCCACACTCTCTCCTTTTTCTATTGTGGATCACGGATTTGTATTTCAAACCACCTCGGATACTGTATCCTCTTGAAAATGAGAGTCGAGAACGCGAAATGGACATTCACAGTGACTTTTATCTCCACGACAATACATCGACGAAGCTCTTTAGCATGAGCTAACGTGATAGTATCTGTCTCAAATGCAGATAGAAACAAAATAAATAAATCCCTGACTGGAAGGATAGACAGAAGATCAACAATACTACTATCAGGAGACACCGAACCAAACACTGGACATGTAAATACACGGTTAATGTGTATTCGACGCCTGTCGAAGCCTAGCAATGCTGTTGCTAACGACGCTAACTTAACAACGGGACCTCGTCAGAGCTATGATAAAAACATTAGCGCTCCACCTATGCCAGCCAGCCCTTCTCTGCTCATCAACACCCGTGCTCACCTGCGTTCCAGCGATCGACGATGCGGTCGGCGGCCCGGAGACGTAGGAAGTCAAGGTGAGGTCGCCGCTAGCGCGTCTGCTATCCAACAAAGTCCTCCTGTTTGTAGGCCTTTAAGTCCATATTGACATTGATCCAACACACTGTAGTGAATAAATAAATGGAGACACAAGATGCCTTTCAGTCAGTAATGTACACATTCACCTGTCCCTCCAACAAAGAGGACACGCCCCTATTGCTGCTGTGCCAATAATTCTCAGCATTCTCACCATTCTCAGCAAGCAGCTAGTTTATGTTTTATGTTAAGGGCCTGACTTACTAAAGGTTTGCGTGTATTAAAACATGTGCACACTTGATAGTGCATGCAATGTTGATCTACTACAGTAAGTCCGTGCAAAGAGCATTGCATCTCTTAAAAGACCAAAATAGAGAGCGCAATCCATTTACCGTGTCTGTCTTTATGTACATGCAGACTGATTATTAGAACATCCACAATAATGGGAGAAGGAGATGCAAAAAAAATTAATTAGCACTCGCACTTTCTTATTTATTAATGCTAAAACTGTTCTGCGACTGCTGTTTTTGTGCGTGCAAAGTGGCACAGTTGCGCACAAATGGCTCTGAAATGCAGGCCATTTTGCTGCAAAGACAGACAAAGGACAGAAAATGTTTTGTCCTAAGTGTGTGTGTCAACGTACTTGGACTGTCAGAAATTTAAAAAATATAAATAATAAATAGTCATATCGTCTTTTAATCAATATCATTTTATAACTACATAACTGCTGGATGACTCTAGGTGCTGATTATACAGATTCAATTGATTCATTTTGGTGGCACCTGCTGTTTTTGAAATGTTTTATTAGTGTCAGTTTTATCGTACGGAAGACTTATTAATACAATATATCTCCTGTATGAAAGAACTTCTAGCAATATGCATTTTCTTGCATCTGGAATGATCCAGACGCACCATCACAACACAACGCAGCGCCTCCCAGAGTGCACCATCAGCGTGCTAAAAACAGGTTCTGTTGTTAAATCACACTTGGGGTGGCATGGTGCAGGTGATAAAGCGGTCGTCCGAAAACTTAAGGGTTTCTGGTATGAATCCAGCTTCCCTCATTCTGGTCACTGCTGTTAAATTCTTGGGCAAGACACTTTACCCACCTTGCTCCCAGTGCCACTCTCACTGGTGTAGGTTTCTGGCAGGACCTCCTTAAAAAAACTATTTTTAGGGCCTGATTTACCAAGATCTAAACACAACAACAGCATGTGCAATTTATATAATAGCGTGTACTATTAGTGGGTGTGTTGCGTGCGATCTACTAACACTGTGTGTAAAATTGAAAAGAGGTGCAGACGGCCTTATTTAAATGAGGATTTTGCGTGTATGGCATCCCCACACTTATTTACTGCACATTCATGTTATCATGCTCCTACCTGTGACATTTTACAATGTTTTCCAACAAGCAGGAGACATCTATTACTTTGTATGGGCATTTTAGAAGCAGTCCAAAGTACATCTCCAAAGACACCACTTTTTTTCTTTTTTTTTCTTTTACCGCTGAAGGTTCATGGATTGGAGGGAGGCTGCACTACGGTGCTAAAGATGCAAGAAAATGCGTACTTTAAGACGTTTTTATTACATAGGATATATGTTAGTAATATATATTCTTTGTGAAAAAACGAATGTCATTAAAAAAAATATTAAATGACACCAAAACGCATCAATTAAAGTTTTTTTTTAATCAGCCCCTTAAGTCATCTAGCAGCTATGAAATGATAAAAGAATGTTGCTGAATAGACAAAGTGTCTATTCAGCAACATCCTTTTAAAACGTGCTAAATAAAACGGTGATGAGTTTTGATAACTCCCATTGCGCATGCTGTTTCTATATATTTAAATTTTCTCCTCCCAGTATTGTGAGCCTTTTAACGATCATCTTATATTTTGTATATTAATGAAGAGAGAGACGCAAAATGGATTGCACGCCTTATTCTGCTCACTTAACAGACGCAATCCACTTTGCACACATTTAGTGGATCAGTTTTACCTGTGCTATCAGGTTTGCACATGTTTTAGTACACGCAGGTCTGAAATCCTATTGGGACTTATTTCGATAAATTAAGGTTAAAATACTTCTAGATCGCCCAGAGAAGGTGGTTCATATTATATGTTTGTGTTGCATGTCAACAACATGACAAAATGCCACAGGTTGAACTATATGATGCCGTGGATGTGGATGGGAATGACTGTCTCAGTGGTGACAGCTGCTATACACAGAAAACCTCATTTAAATAGGTCAGTCTGCGCCACTTCAGCACTTTATTATCTATTGTACACGCAGTCTGTAGTAAATCACCCACAACATGCCTACTAATAGTATACACAATTTTATAGTTAGCACACGCAATTTAACCCGTGTTTTTTAGGTCTTAGTAGAACAGGCCCTAAGTGTTTGGTTTGGAAAGTAGGAACACGACCCCACCTCTGAAACTACAGTCTAACAAGGTACATCAGAATCAGAATACGAATCAGAAGTACATTATTAATCCCTGAGGGTAAATTAAGATTTTCAGCACAATCCCATTCAAGATCAGACAAACATTACAGGGAGACAGAACAGGATCGCTGACGGGTCTGCCAACTTCTGGCGCCCCTTACAAAAAAAAGTGAGAAACAGGTAAATGCTGGGGGGGGGAAAAAACAAAAACAGTCTTAGCCTGGGCCCCTGGAGAGGGGGTCCAGACTGAGGCCAAGGAAGAAGAAAAAAACTCATACCCGTAGCACACATAAACATGTGTGTAAGAGAGATACGTCAAAGAACACAAAGGACATTAAAGACATTAAAAGAGCAGAGCTGATACAACCAGCTGCCACTCCAGCAGTGCCATTTCTACATACAGCTATAAAGGAAAAAATTCAATAAAAAGTTAACCGATAATGCACCATGCATACACAAGCAACGAAACAAAAACATAATTTCAACACCAGTATACACTGTGGTGGTCTGTGCGGTGTTCCACGCCATCGTCTGCTGGGGTGGGGGGAGCATTGCCAGAGACAGGAGCAGACCCAACAAAGCAACCAAGAGCGCCGACTCCACCCTCGCCCGCCCACTAACTCTCGGCCAGTTTTAGAACATTTAGAACTAGTTTAATTTAAAACACCATGTTATAAAAGCTATATAAGTAGGGGGTCCTCACTCCATCTCTTCATCAGCTTGGGGTTCCTTGGCCTAGAAAATGTTGAGGACGCCCAAACTACACTACATCAGTGACCCATCTCTTCTATTTTGACACTATATTTATTTTTTTATTTTATTGTATACATTCTGGGCAGTTATATTGCTCTGATTGCACAACTCTTTTTAATATGATGGCTCATTAATCAGCAAGACAACTGACTGTGGGAAATGTAGTCTCTCCATGAATAATACAGAATGCTATGTTTTGTTTGGCACATTCATCATGTACTGTATGTTCAAGACGCAGATAATAATTGAATTGAATTTCTTGGCCCTGCGATGAGGTGGCGACTTGTCCAGGGTGTACCCCGCCTTCCACCCGAATGCAGCTGAGATAGGCTCCTGCGCCCCCCGCGTTCCCAAAAAGGGACAAGCTGTACAAAATGGATGAATTGAATTTCAAACATATTTCTTCTGCTCATGCTGTAAGATACAGCATGGGGGAGTCCAGGGTGTACAAGTCAGACAGGTTAGGCTTCAGCTTACCCATGAATCTAATTAGGACAAGCTGTATATAAAATGGATGCATTATTTATTTATTTATATAAATTATGTGGCAATGCCGAGAAGATTATAAAACATATTAAATGTCCAATTAGATTGTTCTAATGCCATTGTAGTACTACATACCTTTAGGGGTCCTACTGTATGTGACAAACTGGTTTGGTATTGAATTAATTTACAATATGCTTCATCACATATTTACACACATACAGTATTTCGCATTTCAACATGTCTGAAAAGGAGTAGGAAGAAACAGAGGTTATTTAATCCCACCCCGTTTACATTTCTTAGCAGACACAAACACATTTGTTCTGTTCATGTTCTCAATATATAACACAAACAGCCAATAGGTAGGGAAGGGATTCATATGGCCCCAGTCCTGGGTGGATCTCCCGTCAGAGGAAGATGGGGGGGGTTAATCATTTTGCACTCTGCTGAAAATGATGGAAAAGCGCCACTTTACATAGCAACTGACGCTGTGGTTAAAAGTTGGAATTGTCACAAAATATTTTAAGATAGTCAACACTCGACTGCCATCTGGCGGCTAAAGTGGATAGTGCGACCACCCAACCCGTCACGTTTCGTGTGACAGGTAAACCGCGACGAATGGGGCCTTATTAATCCCCTTCCTACTGTACATAAATCAATAAAGTTTACGTTACGAGATAGTTAATAAGTTGTAATTGACATCATTTGCTGCAATGTTATAGATGACTAGATTATGTCTCATTTATCGATAAAGTTTTAAGATGTACACTACCGTTCAAAAGTTTGGGGTCACCCAAACAATTTTGTGGAATAGCCTTAATTTCTAAGAACAAGAATAGACTGTCGAGTTTCAGATGAAAGTTCTCTTTTTCTGGCCATTTTGAGCGTTTAATTGACCCCACAAATGTGATGCTCCAGAAACTTAATCCGCTCAAAGGAAGGTCAGTTTTGTAGCTTCTGTAACGAGCTAAACTGTTTTCAAATGTGTGAACATGATTGCACAAGGGTTTTCTAATCATCAATTAGCCTTCTGAGCCAATGAGCAAACACGTTGTACCATTAGAACACTGGAGTGATAGTTGCTGGAAATGGGCCTATTTACACCTATGTAGATATTGCACCAAAAACCAGACATTTGCAGCTAGAATAGTCATTTACCACATTAGCAATGTATAGAGTGTATTTCTTTAAAGTTAAGACTAGTTTAAAGTTATCTTCATTGAAAAGTACAGTGCTTTTCCTTCAAAAATAAGGACATTTCAATGTGACCCCAAACTTTTGAACGGTAGTGTAAATTAGGATTTTTCTTCCTTGTACTTAATACAAACATTGGGTTTGAGCGGTCTCTTGGATCATAATAGTAATGTTTAATCCATTTCATAAATGGTAATTACTATGATATGTTGTGATGTGTTAACCGTGGTTTCTAATCTTTGCCAATGACATTTCAGCTCAGTGAGTACTAGTGATTCTTACTGAATGAAGACTAATCAATATCAATCAAAATAATACGCAATCGTTGCACCGTGACAAATAACGGGAACATGTTTTACTTTGTATTCATAATGATTACGGTGTCTAAATCAGGGGTGTCCAAAGTGCGGCCCGGGGGGTACATTTGTGGCCTGCACCTAGTTGGGTTTTTTTTGGCCCTTGACATGTTCTGAAAATGTTATTAATTCATTATTAATTAGGTATATTATATATAACAGTAACAACTATTTTCTTTGTCATCTATAACACAAATTCCAATTGCTAAGCAAATTTTGATGTACATTAAATTGATTTTAGTATTTTAAATGTACAATGTCCTCAGTAGAAAAAGTTTGGACACCCCTGATATACGTAAATGATGCTGCACTAATGGTTCGGTGGTATCTTGGGTGACATAATTCTCAGCATTCTTAGGAGAATAGCAGTTTTCATTTATTCTAGTTACTTCTATTCAATTTAGCTTTGGGATATTTCAGAATGTGGGCTGACTGTGAGTGTTTGACAGGCGTGATCCAGTCCACTCAGTACAAACCAGTGCCTGATGAGGAGCCCAATTCAACTGATGTGGAGGACACTCTCATGAGGGTAAAAAGGAATGATCCAGAGCTTGTGGAGGTCAACCTCAACAACATCAAGGTATCAAACTCCCACCGCTGCTCAGTGAACAAACACGTCTCCAGGTTTGACGAAGACAGAACTGTACGAACACATTTTCCTCATAAGAAATGTATGTAAATCCAATTAATCTGTTCCGGAAACCCAACAATATTTACACAAAACACATATTTTTAAAGGACAATATAGTTTCACATGCAGAAAAGAATGTGAAATAAGTATGAGTGGCAAATTAAATGGATAAAATAACTTTAACATCCCTTTTACCTTAACTGAAGACTCACTTGAACTCGTTCGCAAACTTTAGCAGCAGGTACAATCACTTTCTGTACTGTCTCCCTTAAACCGTTTCCCCTGCAACCATTGTTAGGTAGGAACCTTTACACTACAAGCCTATTGTAACAAACGTAACCTTAGTACTTTGCTACGAGTTATTTCTGAATTTAATGATGTTTCTCACATTCTTTATTTTAGTGCTGACATTTGCAACTTTCTTTGGTCCCAAGGTTGCTTATTTTACAGCCATACTTAATCAAAAAAAAGGCACACAAAGTTTTATTTGCCTCACAGTCAGAAATATTCAGTGCGCTTGAACACCTAATAAGCACAGGTAGCACACTGCTTGATGGGAGACAGAAAGGAGTTGCTCATGGTTCTGTGTGCGTTCTATGTGCAAATAAACCAAACACACGCACACACACACACTCACACACACACACACACACACACATAGTAAAGATGAATAAAGGATACCCTGACTGGAATCTGTCTACAGTGTCCCAACTCTAAAACAACCACTATGTTCTTCACCAACGCTTCGGATTTTTTGTTTGGACACTTGATTGTCATGATGCCGCATGTCGGCTGTTGGCATGATCAAGTATGCAGAAAAGGTAAGCAAATTTCAGGCAGAAGGTTGTTTAATTAGGTACCAGGCAGAATAAAAGTAACACAAGTCTAGCAGGAAATCAGAAAGCAACAGAACACATAAACATACACTAGGTAATGAACCAGCACTGAAGGAGGGCATAAGATCTTACTAAATATAACAAATTAACGATTGTTCTGTTCCCCTGGGCTCATCCACCAGCATGCATGTGCCTCACAATACGAAGGTCCTGGGTTCGATCCCCGGGGTCTTTCTGTGTGGAGTTTGCATGTTCTCCGTGTGACTGCGTGGGTTCCCTCCGGCTACTCCGGTTCCCTCCCACCTCCAAAGACATGCACCTGATTGGCAACACTAAATTGGCCCTAGTGTATGAATGAGAGTGTGAATGTTGTCTGTCTATCTGTGTTGGCACTGTGATGAGGTGGCGACTTCTCCAGGGTGTACCCCGCCTACCGCCCGAATGCAGCTGAGATAGGCTCTGGCACCCCCAGCGACCCCATTAAGGAACAAAGGGTAGAAAATGGATGGATGGCTAATAGATTTTCCTAATTTTCCCGAGGGAACGCTCCTGAAGGAATCAATAAAGTACTATCTATCTAGATAATAAAATGAGCTGGAAACCCCACATCAAAGACATAAAACATTAAGAGGCAACAAATATTTCAGTATTGAATAAGGCAAAAGAACAACTGAAGGAAAAGTCAGTCCATACTCTATACTGTTCATTGGTGAGTTACTGTGTCGAGATTTAGGGGTCTGATCTCATACACTTTCAAACTGCAAAAATCATGTATAAAGCAAATAACAACGGACTGCCCAGAAATATACAACAGTATTTCTCAATAAAAGAAGAAAAATACAATCTCTGGATTAAACAGAACCTAAAGCATTACTTTGAAATAATTTAATGTATCTGTATGTGGGATTAAACTATTGAATGGATTGAGTAAAGAATTTAAACAATGTACTTTAAGAAAGACTCCAAGCAGATAACGTTTACAAAGTATACTAAAAAACTGTTCAAGAAAAGTCACTGATATTACTGTCATATACTCATTGTGGGCCAGGTGTATAATATGAATAAGTTCCTATTTACACTAATGTACACCTTCTGAATTATTTGTCACTTCTTATCTCTCGCTACCATTTATTTTTTATTAATTTTTATTTTTGCTGCTTACGGCACAAAGGTGGTACCAGACAAGCTCTGCTTCTTCCCATGCCTTTTGGACGGATGATCACTTGAGCAAAATGTGTGTTTGTGAATTTTTGACATGTTCCCAAAATATTGAATTGATTTGACACTTGATATTTTTTTGGCAATAATTGTCATTAAAAAAATTATAATCCTATAAAAACCTGGTCTTACAAAAACCGAGGTACCACTGTATATAGTTTACGTTATTTAGCATCTACTGCGCTATATGGTTCTAATGTGGCTCTACCTTTTCCCCCAGAACATTCCCATCCCGACTTTAAAGGCGTACGCTGAAGCTCTGATCAAGAACACGGTGGTGGAGAGGTTCAGTATCGTTGGGACTCGAAGCAACGACCCAGTAGCATTTGTTAGTACATATTACTTTTTTTGCCTCTGAAATATGTGGATATTGTCGGCCATTTTGTTCATATGGGAGGTTAATTTGACATCGTAACACTTTAGAAACCAAGGAACTATATTTTATAGCTGATTTTATAGCTGATGTCGCGAACACAATTTTTGAGGAAAATTACGGCATTTTGCATCTTCAGATTTTGATAACATTTCACATAAGCATTGATGCTGTCAATAGATAAGTCTCTGTAGCAGATTGTCCTGGGCAATGTTAAAATCGGTATGTACGATCATTTTCCTCTAAAATTATAATTTTAGGCTTCCTGTGTAACAATGTGTAATTTTCTAACTGACATCACTGTTTGTAATGCAATCTAACGATTGTTAGGTCAACCGCCAATTTGTTCAGTTTGTTTTTTTGTTTGTTTTTTAAAATAATTAGTTCCACTAAATAGCCACCATTTAAAAAAACCTGGCTATACAAGCCGTATTGTATGTAATGTTTGAACATTCTTAAAAATGTTTTATAAAAAGGACAACAACCATAGCAGCTAGTTAAAGTTAAGTTAAAGTTAAAGTACCAATAATTGTCACACACACTTACTAGGTGTGGTGAAATTTGTCCTCTCCTTGTTCACCCCCTGGGAGGTGAGGGGAGCAGTGAGCAGCAGCGGTGGTCGCGCTCGGGAATCATTTTTGGTGATTTAACCCCCAATTCCAACCCTTGATGCTGAGTGCCAAGCAGGGAGGTAATGGCTCCCATTTTTATAGTCTTTGGTATGACTTGGCCGGGGTTTAAACTCACAACCTACCGATCTCAGGGCGGACACTCTAACCACTAGGCCACTGAGTAGGTTAGGCTGATGTGTGTTAGGTAGCGGCTAATGCTGGCTGCTAACATTGCCAGGTGGCGCGTAACCTATTATTGTTGTTATTCTCTTCTCACTTTGTTTTCTTACAACCCATTCTTTAAAGCTGGTTCTTTTGACAAAACCACAAAAAACCTAAACCAAATAAAAAAGAAAACATGGTTATACTTTGATAATAGCTGAACTGATGTGATCTTTTCGCCAAACTAGCTTAAGTGCCTTTTAGTTTAGTGGTTCTATTGTATCCCAGTGGTTCCCTATACACATGGCTAACCCACTTTGTGCAACTAATCCCCCTTCTGTTTTGTCCTGACTCATGGCGTTGTTTTCTGTCACTCTAGTGCCAAAGAAAAGAACAAAATGAAGATGAATCATGTGCTCTGTGTTCTGCAGGCACTGGCTGAGATGCTCAAGGTTAACACAACACTAAAGAGCCTGAATGTTGAGTCCAACTTCATAACAGGGACTGGAATCCTGGCTCTCATTAAATCGCTACAGTTCAACAGAACCCTACTAGAGCTCAAAATTGACAATCAGGTACTACAGAACCCTCACATAAAAAGTCAGTCCCGCTTATGGCCCACCGGGTTTATTACAGTGGAACCTCGATGTACGAACACCTCTATTTGCGACCTTTTTGGTTTAAGAACCTTTACATCGTGCCAAATATGCTTTTTTGTGCGAACCAAATCTCGGCGTACGATCGCTTCATTCATTCAATCATTTATTTTGCATGCTGCTTGAAGTCATCAAGCAGCATTTTGATGACATCACTTCCTGTATACGCAGACTATACCATTTTGAAGAGGCGGGGCCCCCAACATCACATCCTGTTTACATCCTGTACACTTGGGCGTGGCCGTTTCGAAGAGCTTCAACAGCGTGCGGCACTTGTGACTTATTTATTTCCACAATTGCCGTACCTTTGGCTGGTCAGAGCTGTGTCAGCTTGTCTTAGAGATCACTTTGTGTAATCAGAAACACTTTAAATGTGTCTAACCTCTCACATTTTCGCTGTTAAACCTCGGGTTGCTAGACAACCGCTGTGAGCTAGTATTTTAGCTCGTTAGATTCCGGCTTGGGGCACCTCAGGATTTTATCAGAGAACAGGGCTTTCTTCAGCAGCAAGTCTTTAAATGTGATGAGACCAAAAAAGATGCCAAAGCCTTTATTACAGCGAAGGAGAAGGCACTACCGGGGCATAAGCTGATGAAGGATGGCCTGACACTGCTAGTTTGTGCTGACGCTAGCGGTGACTATGTGAAACCACTGCTTGTGTATAACTTCGAAACTCCCAGAGTGTTTAACAATGCCACAAATAGTCGCAAACATACGGTAAAATGATTTTCCTTTTTTTGTTTTTTATTGTAGCATCATGGTTAACATTTTGGAGCGCACCAATGAGAATTTTGTGTGTGTGGTGTGCGTGTTGACATTTAGGCTCCCTGTAATGTTGTGTTGTCTGGGTAAAAAAGAGATTGTTGAGCCACTGACTACCCCCTTATGTTAGTTTTACACATATATATATATATATATATATATATATATATATATATATATATATATATATATATATATATATATTAACATAAGGGGGTAGTCAGTGGCTCAACAATCTCTTTAATGTGCCCGCTTACGTCAAAATCGATATAAATGGCTGAGGGCTTTTCTTGATATAACACGAAGGGATCATCATTTCTAGGAAAATAATGCTCACTGTGTGCACTTCACATTGTCAACTTCTTTATAGTTGCTCTCTCTCTCGCTCTCTCCAGAGTCAGCCGTTAGGCAACAAGGTGGAGATGGAGATAGCCAGCATGTTGGAGAAAAACACCACACTCTTGAGGTTCGGCTACCATTTCACCCAGCAGGGCCCGCGCCTCAGAGGCTCCAACGCCATGATGAACAACAATGACCTTGGTGGGCACACACACACACACACACACACACACTTTTGCTCACTAACCAACGATCATATTAAGTCATATGATCAAATATAGTCAACTGCAATCAGGTTGTGCCTTTGTAAAGACAACGAGCATGTCACTGAGCAGAGCACGAACCTTGCTTGAATGTTGTCATTAAGATGTATTTATTGGACTAAAATTCAGTGGTTTCTTCTCTCATGCCACACAAGGTTTTGTCAAAATTATTAATTAGGGTTGGGGGATAAGAAACAATGAATTGTTTGAATGTAGGTGATTGTGAACAACTGATTGAGTTTAAACGAATGCACTGCTCAGCTACAACCAGCAGGGGATGCTGTTTACCCAGTCTGTACTACTTTGTGGTCTAAAAACACTGACTTCAGCTATTTAAAATTTTCCCTAGGATTTTTAATACATAATGTTCCTTATGGTGGGTTTATAATTGTTGTCTCGAAGTGCATCGTGATGAGAGGTGTTTATAATATTCTGAGCATGTATTACTGCTAAATATGTGTATACCAATGCTTAGTTATGTACACTATTTATTGTGGGCATTGTTATATTTCTAAAGCCTGCGTTTTTGATAGTTTGTAATGTCAAAAGATGTACCTTAAATTGCGGATGAAATTGAAAGATGATATGTCACTAGTAGGGGTGTAACGATTCGTTTTAACAATGATTCGATTTGAGTCATAATGTGATGTTGCCCATACGGTTTATCGACAATTTTAGTTTATTTAGAACGATACAGTCCGAAACGATTCAGTGAGTTAAAATCGATTCAGTAACTTTATAGCAAAAAAAAATCACCCTGTGTGACTGTGAAATAAATAGGATGCTGGACACTATAAGTGAAGTGTCCTATATTCCTGTTATTTCTTGTAAGGGAATTAGGTCTAAATGAATTATTAATACAAACAAGCAGGATAACAACAATCAATGGCCAATGCATTCACATCTTATTTGAATAAAGTGCAACCAACCCTCTAGGTTGAATTAACAAGAGGAAACACTTTCTGCTCTTATTTTCAAAATTCAAGAATTTTTTAGTAAAAGTACGGTAATCAACATTTTAACAGTAGATTTACCTGTTCATTTTTGCTGTTGTTTTCAAAATGAAATAGTACAATATTAATATAATAAACGAAGTGCAACCAACATTCCTCCAGGTTGTATTAAAAGTAGAATTACCTGAGAATTTCAATGCAACTAAATCTTTTCAGGTTAAAAGAGCACTGGTTTGACCTGCTACTACTTTCACTTTTGAAAAGTCGCAATGAATGCAAACGCCACAACACAAAAACATAAAGCCATAACGTAACAACTCAAAGCCAAAACACAACAATACATTGACACAACAGAAGTGACAGTGGACACGTTTTGGCAACAAGCCACAATGGCAGAGGAGTAAAGTTGAAAACGGTGTAATGAACAAAGTTTTTCAGTTGTAAAAAACTTTTTTTAGTTTTTCACTAACACTAACATATTATGTTCATTACACTGTTTTTAACCTTCTGCCCCTGTAACTTGCACCACTCTCACTTCCATTGTGTCCGCCGTTACAGTTGTGTTGTGGCTTTATATTATTGTTTTGTGGTGTTTGTATTTGTTGTGGCTTTTGTAATCGTGCTGTAGCTGAAAGTTGTTGTGTGGTTGCTTTATGATATTTGTTTGTAGCATTTGCATTTTTTGTGACCTTTCTGAAAAACCGTAGATATCCGCCATTTTTGTTTCGATGACTGATTGCATCGGGCAGGCAGACTTGAGTAATCTTTAATGTACTATCATTAAAAGGTCTAAATTACATATAAAGTCTGCCGTTCTTAAATCCAATGTTTTCTTATTTCTAGTATGGATAGAATTAACATATTTCCTTTTAAAACGATGTTGGCTCGATACCTATCTTCTTGAAGGCCAACTTGCCGAGCACAGCTTGAAGTGGTTGAATCTTAGGAATATACATATATATATTAATATATCATTTAATCGTTACACTCCTAATCGCTATTACACAGGCTTTAAGAATCTACACTTTTTTTCCAAATAATTTTAGGTCAATACTGTTTGAACGACCCCACTGGTTGTGTAAGAATTGTACATTTGGCAGTGTTAGTTGTTACACGCTCCAAGGCTGTCACTTTATCTCTCGATTATACATTTTGCTTTGATCAAACAGTAGAATCAGAGTGATGTCCTCAGCTTCTATCTTAGTGCAGTCTGACAGCTGAGACAAACTAAAACCTTTCTAAATTATGACATCAGCTCTAAAACCAGAACAGAGTGCATGGAAGAGGACTGACCTCTTTGCCCATAAGCACTTGAAGTAAATGTTGCATCAACTGGAGTTGGATAATTTATGTGAAGAACTGTTTTTGTGTGTGTTTTCATAGTTCTGTAACATTTGAGAGCTTACGTCAAAAGTTTTTTTTTAACAATTTCCTTGAAAGGCTTGATGAAACTGTTACTCCAAACTCAACCACTAGGGAGAACAATCATACTCTGATTGTGCTCTAATCAAGCTGCATAATGTTATGCGTCAGGAAAAAACAGACTATATTTAATAGCCCATCCAACAGTGCATTTAGGTAAAATAATTTATTAAACATCCACAAATGGAAAGTATTTCATACCACTGTTTTATTGCCTGTTAATGTGGTTTTAAAAAAATCCATATTTAATTTACATAACTACCTCCTCTCGTTTTGAAGCCCGTGTTGTCAGGTCAGAGTCTGATGGCTCCTTCACCCTCACTTTGTCTGTCCCTGAGCTGGAACGGGCCTTTGGGAAAAAGTTCAAGTCAAAGACTAAGTAAACACCATATGGCCATTCAGTCTCACTCTGTTATCTTTCACTTATGGTCCACTTGTCTACTGAAACGCTGCCACCTCCTCTCAAAGCTTCTCTTGCGCTCCTTTCAACATCCTCTGTGCTCTCTTCAGGTTGCCTACTATACTGTCCTTCAGCTCTAACCTCAGAACAGAAATACTTAGTTAAAACTTTATGGATGAGCATCCTTGATCTTAAAATTGTTACATAGAAATCGAGATGTTTTGATAGTCTAACCAAACCCTACCTTTAAACATATCAACCTACTAGAGCTGCAACGATTAATCGACATTGTGAGGCACATGCACTAACCCCTATTCCACAGTACTTCCCCGACCTTACACTTTAGAAACACATTTCTGAAGTCAATGACTATAGAAAGAATTCCTGAAAGTATAGTCCTGATTGCACATCAACAAAAACAGGAAGTCATCTTCAAGACTACCATTTTCACTGAGGATGCATTTATGTTGACAAATATGTATTCTAGTAAATTAGTATAAAATGTACAGGTCTCCATAGAGGTACATTAATTTAGGATATAATCAGTCAAAAATTATTTACTGAAAGCGCAGACTAACTTTATGGAGCCAAGCGCTATTCAGTCGGCCAGTTAATTGAAATGTACGAATCCAACCACACGTCAAATGCATTTGGTGCCACTTTACTTCAAAATGTGTTAATTCAAAGTCTAGTCTTTGCATTTCAATTTGATAATGCGTGTAACACCTTATCAAGCAACAGTCAATAACGTGGAAATGACTCTAATTGCTGCAGCACATTGAGTACTTCCTTATTAAATATGTAATGCTGACAAATCAATTAACCACTCTGAACATTCCTTCTTTCAATCAAGGCTTCATTAAGAAGTTACGAACAATCATCAATGACAGAGAACATATGATTCAATCATTATTCTCCCTCAGTTTCATGTTGATGAAGGATTATTTGATCCGATCATCGCGGTTAGCAAAACCATACAGTTGAGAAACACATTTCTCAAGTCAACGACTGTAGAATGGATCCCTGAAAGTGTAGTCTAAATTTTATATTAAGTGATAACAGAAAATAATCTTCTAGACTGCTACAGTATGGATACTGTAGCAGGATATACCTATGTTGACGTCATCATTACCGGGAGTTAAAATAATTATTCCTCAATGGGAAAAATAAAATGTTACTTCAGAATGTGTCGATTCCGAGACTTCTCATTACAGGTTGAAAGTGCTATAAACTAAGAACAAAACCACAGGAACCGACAGTCAAGTAGATACAACTCTAACTGTTGTAGCACAGTGATGACTTGCTTATTAAAACTTGTTCATGCTGACAGGTCAATCAATCACTCAAAAGAGATTCCTTCCATTGAAGCTTTATTAAGAAGCAAAGAACAATCATAATCGTTCTACGTCAGCTTCATGTTCAGGAAGAAACATATAATCTCATCATCATGGTTAGCAAGACCTTACACTTTAGAAACACATTTCTCAAGACAATAACTTTAGAAATTATCTCTAAAAGTATAGTCTTGATTTTATAACAATTGCTGAAAGGAAGTCATCTTCAAGACTACTATTTTCACTCAGAGGATGTACTTACGTTAATGGATACACATTTTGCTGTTTTGAATTCAGAAACTAATGATAATTAAAATAAATGTCCTTTCCCCCCAATGAAGACTCAACAGCATCGGCCAATCAACCAAAGACCCAAACAGACAAACACTCACATGAATCCAATCGATCAAACTCTCACTAATTTCCATAATGTGTGAGTCACATCGTTTACAAAGTGCATTCATATATTGAAAGTATATAAGAATGCTGACACCAAAGGATAAACGCTGGGTGGATTAGCATCAGACGAAATACCAACATATGGGGAACATATGATAGAATCATTACTTTGTATAACATTGGTTTTTAGAAAGTGATACATACGGTCTTCTTAATGGTTGGTGAGACAAGTTTAATAAACACAATTCTCAAGTCTGCAGAAATGATCCTTGTTTGTATGCTCCTAATGTCTTCATGACAGGAAGTCATGCGTGACTGTTTTCACTCAGGATACTTTCTCTCATTTCAATCCAAGTTCATGGGTGGTAAACAAGTGAAAGGTGATTCATCACATGTACCCAAAATTTCTCTTTCCACTGCTGCAATTCTGCTTTTTTTCTCACATATGAAAAAACGTTCACTTTTCATCAGCTATGTGACCAACATGTCTTGTTTTTTTTTTTCTCTGTTTCCTCTCAAGCAGTCATTGCTGCATTTTAAGTAGAAGTCATGCTAGTACAGGGTTCTTATTGGTGCTTTTTAGGTCTTCAAAAGTACTTTAATATATATATATATATATATATATATATATATGGATGTTCTAATTGGATTTGCAGGAAATTTAATCGATTGCAACTATACTGTTTGATTTGTCTTAGATGACGTTACGCCTCTCATCCAAGTAGGCTTCATCAGTTTATGCTCTAGACTTATATTGGTCAGAAAAATCCTTACCCAGGCACACCCTCCGAGTGTTGGAGTATCAATAGTTTAACACCAACTGCTAGACTCGATCTGACCAATCTAAGTCTATAAGCATGAGCTGATGAAGCTTACTTGGATGAGAGGCAAAACTTCTTCACGAAACAGTCCAGAATTTTGACCGATTGAATGCCCCGAGAATACTTTAAGTTAAAAAAGTATGTTTAAGGTATCAAATTGACCTTGGGAAAATTGTCTGAGCCCTGTAGTAGTAGCAGTCACAATCATTTAAAGGGAAACTGCACTTTTTAAAAATGTTGCCTACCGTTCACAGTCATTGTGAGAGACAAGAAAACAAAAGGGTTTTGGTTTTTTTGCCTTGTTACATGTAAACATTTGCTCATTCTTGGTGGCTAGCAATGCAGCTAATGGGAGCAATCAATTCCACCTCTAAATCACTTTAAAAATGCGTTAAAAAACTGTCAACAATACTTCATTTACGTTCCGTAACCTGTATAATAACCAAACTGTAGCAACATTGTTATTGTAAGAGTGAGGAATTAATTTACTAGCGTAGTAACACATTGGCATGCTTTGGTATTATCCGTAAAAGCTTACTACGGCAAGAGATAAGCTACCTTTTACGTCAGCACAAAACACATTTGAGTTTGTAATGCACAACACAATGCGATCAGACACCAATCTGTACTGACTAAAAAACATGAACAATCATATTACACTATCTGTAAAGTATTAGCCCACATTTCATGTTTTGTTCGTACACAGCTAGCCAGACAGCATATGCCGTCTGTCATGACACACACATGACGTGCTGCATGTATCATGATCAATATTAAGTGTGATTCACTCTATGTCCAGCTGGCCTGGGACGTTTTTTCTGGTTTATTTTGGTAATCACGCCATTTATGTTAAAATAGCTTGGCTTCAAATTCTACATTTTCCGGCTTCGAGTCACTTTCACCTCACTCTCTCGGCTTTTGTCTGCTCCAACGATTCACTCTTCTTTCGTGCTTGCTCCTAGAAGCAGTAGTTCATCCTCCGTATACTCAGCTTCAAAAAGATAAGGTTGTGAATCCTCATTTGTCCAAAAATAGTCATCTTTGTTCTTTGTTACCAAATCTGCCATGATTAGGAGACACACACGTCTTTGTTTCAGGAAGTAGGAACACACTATTGTTGCTGGAAGTTGGTAGTGTGCAGCTGTGGAAAAGGAAATACATGCGCTCAGGAATTAGTTCCGGCAATGATTAAAATGACCAAAATGCAGTATATATCATACTTGCCAACCCTCCCGATTTTTCCAGGAGACTCCCGAATTTCAGTGCCCCTCCCGTAAATCTCCCGGGGCAACCATTCTCCCGAATTTCTCCCGATTTTCACCAGGACAACAATATTAAGGGCGTGCCATGATGGCATTGCCTTTAGCGTACTCTACAACCTGTCGACACGTCCGCATTTTCACCATAAAAACAGCGTACCATCCCAGTCACATGTCATATGCGGCTTCTGTATTCACACGAAAGTGACTGCAAGACATACTTGGTCAACAGCCATACAGGACACACTGAGGGTAGCCGTATAAACAACTTTAACACTGTTACAAATATGCGCCACACTGTGAACCCACACCAAACAAGAATGACAAACACATTTCGGGAGAACATCCGCACCGTAACACAACATAAACACAACAGAACAAATACCCAGAATCCCTTGCATACCTAACTCTTCCGGGCTATAATATACCCCCTCCCCAATTTCCGGAATGCGAAGGTCTCAAGGTTGGCAAGTATGAGTATATATTGAACATATTGCACATTGTTATAAACATGTCTGTTACTACATAATGTATAGACTTGCAGTGTGTATATAAAACGTTGATGACCGCATTTTCCAAGTGTTTTTATCATCTTTAAAATAATTGTAAAAAAAGACGTGTGTTCTTGTCTCTAATAATGATTGTGAACCATAGGCAAAATTCCCAAAAAACTGCAGTTCCCCTTAAGTGTTCTATTTTGCTAGTTTTCTGTCCCTGTTCTTTCTCTGTCCTTCCTGTTCCTGTCATCTGGTTCTCGTCCTCTCATATGCTGTCTCTCCATCCACAGTGAGAAAGAGAAGGCTTGAAGGAGGACCCATCCTCCCCAAGTGTCGGACAAATGTGTAGAAACCGCCCCCGACCCTCCATCACCCTGCTGGTTTGTTTTTTTGCCTTCCACCTGCCATTTAAAAACAACAACAAAAAAACACTTCCCGACAATCTCTACAGACCGCCTTGAACATCATCTCTTGGTTATGCAAGTGCAATTCAGGGTTCAGAGAAAATACTTTTTGGACTTTTTAAGAAGGTGGATAGTAAAGGATGAAACCAGTGTAGTCCGCAGTATCCACGCGTGCATCCAATGCATGCGAAAAGAGATGATTCGTTTTTCAATCAATCAAAGTTTATTTATATAGCCCTTAATCACAAGTGTCTCAAAGGGCTGCACAAGGCACAACGACATCCTCGGCTCAGATCCCACATCAGGGCAAGAAAAAAACTCAACCCAATGGGTTTTTGAATGTTTATGTGCTGGGATGGAAACTAACCGCACAGTGCTGCCATCTAGCGTCCTTTACTAGCAACTGCAGTGCCTTGACTCCTTGGACTGTTTGTGATTGACGATGGCTTCACATTTTGAACAGTCACATTTGGCAATCTGTGTTTCTACTGTTGTGTTGAATTATCATTATTAGTCGTACGATTGTTTTGCTGTAAATGACGTGTTCTGATGTTGTTCTTCACATCTTTCTGCAAGTTTTACACTGTTTGTCCCATCCATAGCCAAAACCAAAGTGTCAGACCGCAAGATATTTAGTTTATGACATCCAAGAATTATGCCGTTTCTAACAGGCACCCAACAGTAACAAATATATGACACTTATTTGCCATGTCACCAAAAATGTGGATGATTTGGCAGATAATTTAACATAAATTCACCTGCACTGATTTGGTTTTAGTATCAACATTGCGCTGCACCCGTCCTTCAATGTTCTCCATGTGGCCCTCGCTGTATTCATTTTGGCCATTTCTGGGTTCAGTGGCGGTTGTAGCTCAGTATGTAAAAGTTAAAAAAAAGTACCACTGATAGTCACACACACACTAGGTGTGGTGAAATTACCCTCTGCATTTGACCCATCCCCTTGTTCCACCCCCTGGGCGGTGAGGGGAGCAGTAAGCAGCAGCGGTGGCCGCACACAGGAATCATTTTGGTGATTGAAGGCCAATTCCAACCCTTACAGTCAGGGTACCCACACAACACACTAGGGGTGTTAATTCCCAACTAAAATCCAAGCCAAAAGTTTGGACACACCTTCTCATTCAATGCCATCCATCCATCCATCTTCTTCCGCTTATCCGAGGTCGGGTCGCGGGGGCAGCAGCCTAAGGAGAGAAGCCCAGACTTCCCTCTCCCCAGCCACTTCGTCCAACTCTTCCCGGGGGACCCCGAGGCGTTCCCAGGCCAGCCGGGAGACATAGTCTTCCCAACGTTTCCTGGGTCTTCCCCGTGGCCTCCTACCGGTCGGACGTGCTCTAAACACCTCCCTAGGGAGGCATTCGGGTGGCATCCTGACCAGATGCCCGAACCACCTCATCTGGCTCCTCTCCATGTGGAGGAACAGCGGCTTTACTTCTCACCCTATCTCTAAGGGAGAGCCCCGCCACCCGGCAGAGGAAACTCATTTGGGCCGCTTGTACCCGTGATCTTGTCCTTTCGGTCATAACCCAAAGCTCATGACCATAGGTGAGGATGGGAACGTAGATAGACCGGTAAATTGAGAGCTTTGCCTTCCGGCTCAGCGCCTTCTTCATCACAATGGATTGATACAGCGTCCGCATTACTGAATACGCCGCACCGATCCGCCTGTCGATCTCACGATCCACTCTTCCCTTATTCGTGAACAAGACTCTGAGGTACTTGAACTCCTCCACTTGGGGCAGGGTCTCCTCTCCAACCTGGAGATGGCACTCAACCCTTTTCCGGACGAGAAATTCAATTAATTCAGTGTGTTTTCTTTATTTTCATGACTATTTACATTGTAGATTGTCACTGAAGGCATCAAAACTATGAACATGTGGAGTTATGTACTTAACAAAAAAAAAGGTGAAATAACCGAAAACATGTTTTATATTTTAGTTTCTTCAAAATAGCCTCCCTTTGCTCTGATTACTGTTTTGCACACTCTTGGCATTCTCGCGATGAGCTTCAAGAGGTAGTCACCTGAAATGGTTTTCACTTCACAGGCGTCATAGTTTTGATGCCTTCAGTGACAATCTACAATGTAAATAGTCATGAAAATAAAGAAAACGCATTGAAATGAGAAGGTGTGTCCAAACTTTTGGCCTCTACTGTATGTTTTATTCTTTTTTAATTTTACAATACAAATATTGAGAGAGCTGAAATTGAACGTTATGTATCACTTTTCTCGGACGCTCTTACAAAGTTGTATATTTTTCCGTTTCTTCTCTTACCCCATCTTGGCTCCCAAATTCTGATGCCGTGTGTGTGTGTGTGTGTGTGAAAACATAAAGAGCTTAAGCCACCAACTTTAGTTGAACACACACAATTATACACTTTTGTCGCTCTAAACCAGTTAAATCCCAGCAAACATCTCTCTTTTGAAAGCCTCTCCGGGATTTCTGCAATGTTGTGACGGCACTAATTCTAATTTGAATGTGTCTCCACATCACGTCTTTGTTTAAACTGACAAATAAGTCGACTTGCCCCTGAGCAAACGCCGACCCATATCTATAACTGTCTGGGTTAGGTCACTTTGAACTTTCCCAAACAACTTCTAATCAAAACAAATATTACAAGTAACTTGTATTGCTTTAATCAGGTGACATTGTTGACTTATGTTTAAGTCTAACCCCTTGCCTGGTATTTTTTCTTTTTTGTTTATAGAGTGTTGATCCTTAATGCAGCACCTCTACATTTTCATCTTTTTTTATTGACTTGATCTTACAAAAATGATCTTATACGACAGCTGGCAGCTAATCACACACAAACGTGGAATTCTGATCAGGAAGATTCACGGTATTAAGCTAAGGTTTTAATAAATGAAGTTCAGCTTTTGAAGAAGTTTAATTGGATACTGCAAGTTCTTTATTTCACCAAATGACTAAGTAGATAACATAGACTTAGACTTAGACAAACTTTAATGATCCACAAGGGAAATTGTTCCACACAGTAGCTCAGTTACAAAGGAGGGAAAGTGTAAGGATGGAAAGGACAATGCAGGTATAAAATAGACTAAAAATGTACCATAGTAGCAATATAACATATATGTAATATTTACATAATATATGTACAGTATATGATATATACTGATATATTATATGTTTATATCATATATACAATATATAACAATTACCATGTACAATATTACAGTATATGTAACAGCTGCAGCATAAAATAGAGAGGAACATCAGGAATTTATTAGGATAAGGAGGGAATAGCAGCTGCAATCGTGCAGGAAATTAAAAGCGCTAATAGCTGCTAACAGAACACATTTACATTTTTCACTAACATAAAGGGATGAGAATCTCATTTTTTGTGACATTTAAAGAAAAACGTTGTGACTGCTGAGCAAATATGAATTACGGATGTAAACATTTGTTATTTAACTGAGTGACACTTGCAGCGTTTGTGTTTCCACATGTTCTTCCCATCTGCATCCTTTTTATAGCATCATAGGATTTGATTAAAGACGTGTGTTAGATAGTTCACATCTTTTGGTTTGGTTTTTGAAATAAATGAGCCTTGAAAATGAAATATTTACAATGTTTTGTTTTATTACACTAAAAGGGGTCCCCAAACTTTTTGACTTGGGGGCCACATTGGGTTAAAAAAAATTGGCCGGCGGCCGGGCTGTGTATATGTGTGTGTGTGTGTGTTTATATATATATATATATATATATATATATATATATATATATATATATATATATATATATATATATATATATATATATATATATATATATATATATATATATATATATATATATATACACATATATATATATATATCTGTCCTTTCTAATCCATTTTCTACCGCTTGTTACTCTTTTATATATATATATATATATATATATATATATATATATATATATATCTATATATATATATATATATATATATATATATATATATATATATATATATATATATATATATATATATATATATATATATATATATAATAATAAAAATATATATTTTTTAAAATTCTTAGTTTTTTAAATCTGTCCTTTCTAATCCATTTTCTACCGCTTGTTACTCTTTTATATATATATATATATATATATATATATATATATATATATATATATATATATATATATATTTATATATATATATATATATATATATATATATATATATATATATATATATATATATATATATATATATATATATATATATATATATATATATAAGAGTAACAAGCGGTAGAAAATGGATATATATATATATATATATATATATATATATATATATATATATATATATATATATATATATATATATATATATATATATATATATCCATTTTCTACCGCTTGTTACTCTTATATATATATATATATATATATATATATATATATATATATATATATATATATATATATATATATATATATATATATATATATATATATATATATATATATATATATATATATATATATATATATATATATATATATATATATATAGTAACAAGAGGTAGAAAATGGATTAGAAAGGACAGATTTAAAAAACTAAGAATTTTTTTAAAAAAGTATTTTTATTATTATTTTTTTAAACTTGGGACTTCCCGCGGGCCGGATTTTGGACGCTGGTGGGCCGGATCCGGCCTGTGGGTTGTAGTTTGGGAACCCCTGCCTTACACTCTCAGAGCAAAACACCAGACCTGTTTACACAACTATAAGCACAATGTCAGCGTCACACTTTTTGCAAACCACTGCACACAGGGAATTGCAAAACACTTATTGTATACATTAGACCGGAGGTCCCAGACTTGTGGCCCGCGGGCCAATTGCAGCCCCCGAGACAATATTTTGTGGCCACCCCGCCTTAAAGGTGCAGTTTGCAACTTCCTCACAGCAACATTTTTTAAAGCAAAATAAATAACAAAAACATCACAGGCTAGCTTATGTTACCATTAGTGGTTTAACAGAACATATTTTTGTCTATATTTTTCACATTTACAAAGTTTATGTAATAGAGGACAGGGGTGCAGAGCAGAAAAGAGACGGCAGATCAACTGGTCTAAAAGGGGGGTCTATTTAAAGGCTAGAGTATACAAATTAGTTTTAAAATGGGACTTAAATGCTTCTACTGATTTAATGACAGCTAACTCTGGCTGTCCACATTTCTATCATTAGCTAATAAGCTAATACACATGCATGTCTTATATACGCATGTAGTTACGTCATTTTGTATGAGAAGCCGTGAGAGGGCGGGATATTTTGTGAAAAATACATTGTAAAGTCGACACCCTCTAGGGCAGTGTTTTTCAACCTTTTTTGAGCCAACGCACATTTTTTGCGTTGAAAAAAGTGCAGAGGCACACCACCAGCAGAAATCATTGATAAACGAAACTCAGTTGACAGTAAAAAGTCGCTTTCGCAATTGTTGGATATGACTTTAAACCATAACCAAGCATGCATCAATATAGCTCTTGTCTCAAAGTAGGTGTACTGTCACCACCTGTCACATCACGCCCTGACTTATTTGGAGTTTTTTGGTGTATTCCTGTAGCAGTTTCATGTCTTCCTTTGAGCGATATTTCCCGCATCTACTTTGTTTTAGCAATCAAGAATATTTCAGTTGTTTTTGTTCTTCTTTGTGGGGACAATGTTGATTGTCATGTCATGTATGGATGTACATTGTGGACGCCGTCTTTGCTCCACAGTAAGTCCTTGCAGTCGTCCAGCATTCTGTTTTTGTTTACTTTGTAGCCAGTTCCGTTTTAGTTTCGTTCTGCACAGCCTTCCCTAATCGTCAATGCCTTTTCTTAGGGGAACTCACCTTTTGTTTATTTTTGGTTTAAGCGTTAGACACCTTTTTACCTGCACACGGCCTCCCGCTGTTTCCGACATCTACAAAGCAATTAGATACCGGCTGCCACCTACTGATATGGAAGAGTATTACACGGTTACTCTGCCGAGCTCTAGACAGCACCGGCACTCAACAACAACACATCATTTGCAGACTATAATTACTGGTTTGCAAAAAATACTTTTAACCCATATAGGTGAAATTACACAATCTCCCATGGCACCGGACTGTATCTGTCAGGTTCAAACACTGATGACATCTATTAAACAAGACAATAAACAAAGAATCAAACAGACATTATTCAATTTGGCTCAGTGAGGAGAAACGTGTACATCTGTACCCTTGTACAGTGTCATTACGCTCTGGCGAAAGATTGTACGCCTCCTCTTTTATTTGGACTTTCCCTGATTACATGGCAACAGCTGTTTCTAAGGTACGGTGGTTGTAAACAGCCATCGCCTTTGATTACAATAGTTCAAAGAAAAGGTCGTAAACAGCCGTTGACCTCGGTCACAGAACAGTTCAAAGAAAAGGTGCTTTGAGGGGAGTCAGGCCCTGCTTCCTCTCCGCTTTGTAGTTCTCGGGTCAAAACATATTTCTGGGGCCGTACTTATCAAGCTTCTTAGAATTACTCCTAAGAAGTCTGCTAAGAGTTGACTTAAGAGTAAATAAATTCTTCGCTGAAAGCTGCACTTAAAAGTTAGTTATCAAGCGTCTTACTCACACTTTCAGCGAAGTGTAGGACTGAATCTTAAGTGTCACACTCAGAGCTAAATTACGACATTACTATGTGCCGTAAACGGAATTTTAGGTGACGTCATTTCTGTGTCCATAGAAATGACCAATCACGGAAGGGAATCCCTTGTCTAAGAATAAAGAAATATCTTAGAAATATTTAAGTGGACAATGGGAGTGCATATTTTGACAATAAACTACAAAATAATACAAAACAAACAAACAATATTGGCAATGAATCAAAAATAAATGTTTCCTTTTTGTTGCACCTTTCCTGCTTCCTGCTCCCAGACCGTAACAAAGAGGCAGGGGAGACACTTCTCTTGGATGTATGCTCGGGGCAACACCCTTCACTTTACCCGGCAGTGGGTCTCCACAGCGGACGACTTTAGAGTGAATGATGAGTCCGGCGATTAGTTGCAAATCTTGCTTTATTGATTGCTTGCACACAGCCAATCCAACACAAAACAAACTAGTCCCCGCTCGCACTCACAATACCGCTCCCTCTCTTCTCTCGCCCACACACTCACTGACGTCACTCACCTCACATGCTGTAACCTAGCGTATGTGTGTGCCACACACATATGCTACTCTCATAACATTTTCTTTCCAATTCATTAATTAGGCAACTAATTTGAAACTGGTGTGGGTGGCTCTATATATACTAGTCCACTGCAGCCACATGCGGAAATCAACAAGGAATCGAAAATTATTAAATCTGTGACAAAAATAATACCTGCTCTGTCTAAACCAGGGGTCACCAACCTTTTTGAAACCAAGAGCTACTTTTTGGGTACTGATTGATGCGAAGGGCTACCAGTTTGATACACACTTAAATAAATTGCCAGAAATAGCCAATTTGCTCAATTTACCTTTAACTCTATGTTATTAATAATTAATGATATTTACACTTAATTGAACGGTTTAAAAGAGGAGAAAACACGAAAAAATTACAATTAAATTTTGAAACATAGTTTATCTTCAATATCGACTCTTTAAAATGTAAAATTCAACCGAAAAAAATAAGAGAAAAACTAGCTAATTCGAATCTTTTTGAAAAAATTAAAAAAATAATTTATGGAACATCATTAGTAATTTTTCCTGATTAAGATTAATTTTAGAATTTTGATGACATGTTTTAAATAGGTTACAATCCAATCTGCACGTTGTTAGAATATATAACAAATTGGACCAAGCTATATTTCTAACAAAGACAAATCATTATTTCTTCTAGATTTTCCAGAACAAAATTTTTAAAAGAAATTCAAAAGACTTTGAAATAAGATTTAAATTTGATTCTACTGATTTACGAGATTAGCCAGAATAATTGTATTGAATTTTAATCATAATAAGTTTGAAGAAATATTTCACAAATATTCTTAGTCGAAAAAACAGAAGCTAAAATGAAGAATAAATTAAAATGTATTTATTATTCTTTACAATAAAAAAAATAAATTTACTTAAACATTGATTTAATTTGTCAGGAAAGAAGAGGAAGGAATTTAAAAGGTAAAAAGGTATATGTGTTTAAAAATCCTAAAATCATTTTTAAGGTTGTATTTTTTCTCTAAAATTGTCTTTCTGAAAGTTATAAGAAGCAAAGTAAAAAAATTAATGAATTTATTTAAACAAGTGAAGACCAAGTCTTTAAAATATTTTCTTGGATTTTCAAATTCTATTTGAGTTTTGTCTCTCTTAGAATTAAAAATGTCAGGCAAAGCGAGACCAGCTTGCTAGTAAATAAATACAATTTAAAAAAATAGAGGCAGCTCACTGGTAAGTGCTGCTATTTGAGCTATTTTTAGAACAGGCCAGCGGGCTACTCATCTGGTCCTTACGGGCTACCTGGTGCCCGCGGGCACCGCGTAGGTGACCCCTGGTCTAAACGATACCGTTTGATCAGCTGCTCGTCATCAAACAAAGATGAACGTTCGCGCACGTCTCTCGCCTCAGTGCCATCCCCTGCTGGAAACTCCTAACCACTTAAGACACCTCTGAAGGTCTCTTAAATATCGTGGAGAGTAGGAGTGATTCTTAGACTTAAGAACATTGATAAAAAGCTTTTATTCTTAAGTTTGAGAGTAGGACTAAATTTCGCAAATTCTCAGGACTTAAGTGTAAAATGGCACTCTAAGAAGCTTGATAAGTACGGCCCCTGTTGATTACAATACATGAAAGAAACAGAACACCTCCATGTTGCTTCCCATCCTACACAGTGGAGTTTTACAAGCCTTCTTCTTGGTAGGTTCAAAGACAGCTTTTGTCCTCTCGCCGGGAACTCATGGAAACACAAAGTTTTGTGATAACTTAGATACAATTATTCTGACAGTATCTCCCGGCACACTAGTGTGCCACGGCACAGTGGTTGAAAAACACTGCTCTAGGCGTCTGTGTAGATGTTGCAAACTGCACCTTTTATTTGAAAGTTTAATATTAGTGCGGCCCGCGAGTTTAATATGAATGGCACTTTACAGTGTTATGTACACAGCTGAATAAACCTACCAATCAGGACATATGGCTCTTGGGGGCATGCAGGACATTGACTGGGCTTGATGCAAGCAGACAAACATTTACAGCAGCGTTTTCTTTCATGCCTGGCTGGCTGCTTGGTTTCTATTGGGCACACACAGACATTCGTCAAAATGAAGGTGCTGCCCAGCGGAACATTAAACGTATATACAATAAGAAGAGGATTCAAATTGCCCCATTCGCCACAGTTTAGCTGACAAATGAACCGTGACAAATTGGGAGATGCACGATACACTTTGGCCGCCAAATGTCAGTAGAGTGTTGAATCTCTTAAAATGTGTTTTTATTGGCAATTCCAACTTTGACCATGTAGAGTGGCGCTTTCCATCATTTTCAGCAAACTGCATTGCAAGAGCCTTATGAATCTCTTCCCTACCGGATGTCTCTCTCTAAATTAATAATTTAAAGTGATGCATACGCAGCGGGTTAAAAGAAAAATAAGGACCTCAATGTATTGTAGCCCGATGTACAAACCCCCTTTTCTATATTAGTTGGGAAATTATGTTAGATGTAAATATAAACGGAATACAATGATTTGCAAATCATTTTCAACCCATATTCAGTTGAATATGCTACAAAGACAACATATTTGATGTTCAAACTGATAAACTTTTTTTTTTTTGCAAATAATCATTAACTTTAGAATTTGATGCCAGCAACACGTGACAAAGAAGTTGGGAAAGGTGGCAATAAATACTGGTAAAGTTGAGGAATGCTCATCAAACACTTATTTGGAACATCCCACAGGTGAACAGAAAAATTGGGAACAGGTGGGTGCCATGATTGGGTATAAAAGTAGATTCCATGAAATGCTCAGTCATTCACAAACAAGGATGGGGCGAGGGTCACCACTTTGTCAACAAATGCGTGAGCAAATTGTTGAACAGTTTAAGAAAAACCTTTCTCAACCAGCTATTGCAAGGAATTTAGGGATTTCACCATCTACGCTCCGTAATATCATCAAAGCGTTCAGAGAATCTGGACAAATCACTGCACGTAAGCAGCTAAGCCCGTGACCTTCGATCCCTCAGGCTGTACTGCATCAACAAGCGACATCAGTGTGTAAAGGATATCACCAGATGGGCTCAGGAACACTTCAGAAACCCACTGTCAGTAACTACAGTTGGTCACTACATCTGTAAGTGCAAGTTAAAACTCTCCTATGCAAGGCAAAAAACGTTTATCAACAACACCCAGAAACGCCGTCGGCTTCGCTGGGCCCGAGCTCATCTAAGATGGACTGATACAAAGTGTTCTGTGGTCTGATGAGTCCACATTTCAAATTGTTTTTGGAAACTGTGGACGTCGTGTCCTCCGGACCAAAGAGGAAAAGAACCATCCAGATTGTTATAGGCGCAAAGTTGAAAAGCCAGCATCTTTGATGGTATGGGGGTGTATTAGTGCCCAAGACATGGGTAACTTACACACCTGTGAAGGCGCCATCAATGCTGAAAGGTACATACAGGTTTTGGAGCAACATATGTTGCCATCCAAGCAACGTTACCATGGACGCCCCTGCTTATTTCAGCAAGACAATGCCAAGCCACGTGTTACATCAACGTGGCTTCATAGTAAAAGAGTGCGGGTACTAGACTGGCCTGCCTGTAGTCCAGACCTGTCTCCCATTGAAAATGTGTGGCGCATTATGAAGCCTAAAATACCACAACGGAGATCCCCGGACTGTTGAACAACTTAAGCTGTCCATCAAGCAAGAATGGGAAAGAATTCCACCTGAGAAGCTTCAAAAATGTGTCTCCTCAGTTCCCAAACGTTTACTGAGTGTTGTTAAAAGGAAAGGCCATGTAACACAGTGGTGAACATGCCCTTTCCCAACTACTTTGGCACGTGTTGCAGCCATGAAATTCTAAGTTAGATATTATTTGCAAAAAAAAAAAAAAGTTTATGAGTTTGAACATCAAATATCTTGTCTTTGTAGTGCATTCAATTGAATATGGGTTGAAAAGGATTTGCAAATCATTGTATTCTGTTTATATTTACATCTAACACAATTTCCCAACTCGTATGGAAACGGGGTTTGTAGTTTGCAGTCACATAGCGACACCTGTCCGTCAGCAATAACAGTCCCTAGTAGTCCCGCCCAATTATAGGGTGACACCGTCGTTATTTTTTATTTGCATTGCACTGTTTGCTTTGTATTTGTGTTTTCTCACACAATGAACTCTACTTATATTTCCATTTGATGTCATTTGGTTCTTTTTGGTCTCTATGACTAAGTTTCTAACAACAACAACAGAAGAAAAAAAAATGGAAATGACGCACATTGCCGTAAAAGACGTTCTCCGTCCATCGGCTGAACACAACAGTGACACCAAATAGAATGATATAGTCCACAGCCCCAAACATGTTTTTTTCTTATTTTCTTACTAATTTTTTTATGTGTTTATTTATTTTGTTCATCTTATTCTTGTGTTGAAAATTACAAATAAAGACATTTTTAAGCTTTTCTTGTGGAACACCTGATGCGGCCCAGCCTCACCTGGACTCTGCCTCCAGCGGCACCCAGGTAAATTGAGTTTGGGACCCCTGCATTAGACCCAGGTGCGTATCATGATGTCACTTCCTTGCAAATTCCAAAGCACTGACTTTCAAATGATTAGCCAAACGGTTAAAAATTTTTCCCAATTGCTTAAGCTCGATTTTGAATAAAGGGCCCGGTTTTTCAAGACACTACCATACACACAGTTATCAGAACACTTGAGATCCTTTGCAAAGTTAAGCACAACTATACACTATTGTATAAAAATTATATTTTGTTACTGTATGGAAATGTCTCAAATGACTAAATTCGGTGTGCTTAAGCTAAAACACTTTTAGCAATTGGAATGTACATGAAGTACACAAACCAGCAAAAGTGCAAATACAGAAAATGTATCACATACAATATAAGACCAATGTGAAGACACCAAGGTTATGGCCATGTTATTTTTTTAAGTGACAAAAAAAAGATGATTTGGCTGAGATGACAGCTCAAATTTGATTTCAAAAAGCAACTTCAATTTAGATTTTAAAGCCAAGGTGACTGATAAGTAACGTTTTGTCACCCTCTTGTGGACGATGCTGGAACCACAGGTCAGTACACATGACAAACGCGACCGTGAATTGACTATTTTTATGACCCAATACAAATCTAATTTCTTAGCCATGGTGCAGAAAAAAAATAACCTGCACAAAATGTCAATACACATAACACGATATTATAATTATTATATGTTTGGATATTATAAAAAATACATCCCATGACAATGAAAAAAACCCCGTAATTTACACACTCATTTTAAATCCATTGCAAGGCATGATGGGAAAGATGCAAATCCCTCTTACTACACTTATCCATGTTTGAGTTGAATTGATTACAAAGCTTTAAAAAGGTCCTCACGGAAGTAAACAAAGTAGGAATTTAAATTTCACATACTCTTGATATTCAATTATAATAAATTATATTATTATAATATGTGAACAGACGCACACATACACACACATATATATATATATATATATGTATATATATATATACATATATATATATATATACATATATATATATATATATATATATATATATATATATATATATATATACATATATACATATATATATATATATATATATATATATATATATATATATATATATATATATATATATATATATATATATATATATATATATATATACTGCTCAAAAAAATTAAAGGAACACTTTGAAAACACATCCGATTTCAATGTTGAAAAAAAAAGTCTGATATCTATACTGATATGGACAGTTTAAAGGCCTACTGAAACCCACTACTACCGACCACGCAGTCTGATAGTTTATATATCAATGATGAAATCTTTAACATTGCAACACATGCCAATACGGCGGGGTTAACTTATAAAGTGCAATTCTAAATTTCCCGCTAAACTTCCGGTTGAAAACGCCTTTGGATGATGACGTATGCGCGTGACGTAGCCAGTGAAACAGGAGTATCGGTAGCCCATTGAAGCCAAAACAAAAAGCTCTGTTTTAATTTCATAATTCCACAGTATTCTGGACATCTGTGTTGGTGAATCTTTTGCAATTTGTTTAATGAACAATGGAGACTGCAAAGAAGAAAGTTGTAGGTGGGATCGGTGTATTAGCGGCTGGCTGTAGCAACACAACAAGGAGGACTTACTTGGATAGGAGACGCGCTAGCCGATGCTAGCCGCCGACCGCATCTGTGATCGGGTGAAGTCCTTCTTCGCACCGTCGATCGCTGGAACGCAGGTGAGCACGGGTGTTGATGAGCAGATGAGGGCTGGCTGGCGTAGGTGGATCATAGCTCTGTGAGGTCCGGTTGCTAAGTTAGCTTCAGCGTCGTTAGCAACAGCATTGTTAAGCTTTGCCAGGCTGAGAATTATTAACCGTGTAGTTACATGTCCATGGTTTAATAGTATTGTTGATATTCTGTCTATCCTTCCAGTCAGGGATTTATTTATTTTGTTTCTATCTGCATTTGAGCCAGATGCTATCACGTTAGCTCAGTAGCTAAAGAGCTTCGCTGATGTATTGTCGTGGAGATAAAAGTCCCTGTGAATGTCCATTTCGCGTTCTCGACTCTCATTTTCAAGAGGATATAGTATCCGAGGTGGTTTAAAATACAAATCCGTGATCCACAATAGAAAAAAGAGAGAGTGTGGAATCTAATGAGCCAGCTTGTACCTAAGTTAAGGTCAGAGCGAAAAAATATATGTCTTTCACTGCATTCCAGTCTGTCACTCTAATGATCCTCATCCACGAATCTTTCATCCTCGCTCAAATTAATGGGGTAATCGTCGCTTTCTCGGTCCGAATCGCTCTAGCTGCGTTGAAAACAATAGGAAAATATGAGGAGGCGAACAACTGACTACGTCACGCTACTTCCGGTAGGGGCAAGGCTTTTTTTTTATCAGAAACCAAAAGTTGCGAACTTTATCGTCGTTGTTCTGTACTAAATCCTTTCAGCAAAAATATGGCAATATCGCGAAATGATCAATTATGACACATGGAATGGATCTGCTATCCCCGTTTAAATAAAAACATGTAATTTCAGTAGGCCTTTAATGTCTCAGGAACAAAAGGATGCCACATCTTTTGATGGAAATAAAAGTTTTCAGCCTACAGAGGGCTCAGTATATAGACACCCCAAAAATCAAAGTGAAAAAATTATGTGGCAGGCTCGCCCATTTTGCCTAAATTAAATTTCTGCAACTCAAAATTCTTTTCAATATCTTGTGTGGCCACCACGTGCTTGTATGCATGCTTGACAACGTCGCGGCATGCTCCTAATGTGAGGACGGATAGTGTCTTGTGGGGTGTCCTCCCAGATCTGTCTAAGGGCATCAGTGAGCTCCTGTAAAGTCTGAGGAGCAACCTGGCGGCGTCTGATGGACCGAAACATTATGTCCCAGAGGTGTTCTATCGGGTTTAGATCAGGTGATCGTGAGGGCCATTCAATTGTGTCAATTTCTTCATCCTCCAGATACTGTCTGCATACTCTTGCCACATGAGGCCGGGCATTGTCGTGGACCAGAAGGAACCCAGGACCTACTGCACCAGCGTAGGGTCTGACCATGGCTGCAAGGATTTCATCCCGATACCTAATGGCAGTCAGACAGCCGTTCTCTAACCTGTAGAGGTCTGTTCGTCCCTCCATGGAAATGCCTCCCCAGACCATCAATGACCCACCACCGAACGGGTCATGCTGAATGATGTTGCAGGCAGCATAGTGCTCTCCTTGGCTTCTCCAGACCCTTTCACGTCTATCAAAGGTGTTCAGGGTAAACCTGCTCTCATCTGTGAAAAGCACAGGGCGCCAGTGGCGGACTTGCCAATTCTGGTGTTCTATGGCAAATGCCAATCGAGCTTCACGGTTCTGAGCAGTGAGCACAGGGCACACTACAGGACGTCGTGCCCTGAGGCCACCCTCGTGAAGTCTGTTTCTGACTGTTTGGGCAGAGACATTCACACCAGTAGCCTGCTGGAGATCACTCTGTAGGGCTCGGGCAGTGCTCAACCTGATCCTCCTTGCACAAAGCAGCAGATATCGGTCCTGCTGCTGGGATGAGGAGCGTCTACGGCCCTGTCCAGCTCTCCTAGAGTAACTGCCTGTCTCCTGGAATCTCCTCCATGCTTTGGAGATTGTCCTGGGAGACACATCAAATCTTCTTGCAACAGCACGCATGGATGTGCCATCCTGGAGGAGTAGGACAATCTGCGCAACTTCAGGAGGGTTAAGAAATCGCCTCATGCTCCCAGTCGTGATAATGACTCTAGCTAAAGCCAACACTTGTGGAAAAACAGTTAAAAAAGATCAAGAGGGTGGAAGTTGAAATGGCCTCCACCTGCAAAACCAGTCCTGTTTTGGGGGCCATCTCGTTGTTGCCCCTTCTAGTGCAGCTGTTGTTAATTCCATCAACACCAATGCAGTTGAAACTGATTAACAACCCCCTCTGCCACGTACCTGATCAAAACCTTATCAGAAAAGTGCAATTGAATTCATGCCATACCCTGATAAAAAACTGTACATATATATATTTATATATATATGTCTGTGTAGCAATCTGTACATCGTACCGTACGATGTACAGATTGCTACGTTCTGGCAAAGGATCTCTGGTGGCGGTTGTTTAAGTAGTCGTCCCTCTCATCACTGCCGGGTGTGTTGATTGAAGATGGAACGCAGCTGCCAGCAGCAGCTTGAGTGACACGCGCCAGCGCGCTTGGAGGTGCGCTCAGCGAGGATCCCAGATGATTGCGCACTGGTGTGCGTCTGGGCCGTGACACTCTCTCTCTCTCTCTCTGTGTCCACTACTTGCTGTACATATCCTACCAAGTCAGACCTACACTGTTCCAATGTCCATTTCTCTGATGATGCAATTGTTGATGACTGAAGTGTTGATATCAACCGAACCTAACCCCCCCCCCCCCCCGACCCCCTCCCCTTCATATCCCACACCCCGGATTGTATATAATATAAATAATTGCAATGTATAAACTCTGATGATTATCTGTGTGATGACTGTATTATGATGATAGTATACATCTGCATCATGAATCAATTTAAGTGGACCCCGACTTAAACAAGTGGAAAAACTTATTCGGGTGTTATCATTTAGTGGTCAATTGAACTGCACTGTGCAATCTACTAATAAAAGATTCAATCAATCAATCAATGATATGCATCTTTTTTTGCAATTCACTGTGTTCAGTGGTTTGCAAAAAGTGTGAAGCCGATATTGTGCTTATTGTTGTGCTAATCTGGTCCGATGTTTTGCTCCTGGAGTGTAAGGTTTTTAATAATTGTGTAAGACTTTTTATTAGAGTGTTTATGCAATCCAAAAAAAAACTGTAGCCCGAACATTCAGGTTCAACGATACATAATTGAACCAATCAGGTTCAATCACTACAAAAAGGAGATGCAGAAACTTAATTGGCCACAGGGCTTTAGTCAATGTCCCAGGTCAGCGTAGGGCAGGGGTGGGCAAACTATGGTCTTTTTGATCCGGCCCGCCAAAAAATAAAACAGAATTGAGCAAATTCTGTAATAATTAGGACCACATTAATTGTCCTGTAATACCAAGTAATTCCACAGAGTGGCGCAATAGAAGTATAGTTCAGTGGTCACCGACCACCGGGCCGCGGCCCGGTACCGGTCCGTGGATCGATTGGTACCGGACCGCACAAGAAAAAAAAATATATATATATATATTTTTTTTAAGATACACTTACAATTAGTGCACTAACCCAAAAAACCTCCCTCCCCCATTTACACTCATTCACACAAAAGAGTTGTTTCTTTCTGTTATTAATATTTCTGGTTCCTACATTATATATCAATATAGATCAATACAGTCTGTAGGGATACAGTCCGTAGGCACGCATGATTGTATTTTTTTATGACAAAAAAAAAATAAATAAATAAAAAATATCCCCCTCCTCCCGGTTCGTGGGGCAAATTTTCAAGCGTTGACCGGTCCGCAGTTACAAAAAGGTTGGGGACCACTGGTATAGTTGATTGATTGCACGGCCCAGGTACACTTTTTCTACTGCTAATGCGTTAACAGCAGAACCAATTTGCAACAATGAGTGGGCTAAAGAAAAAACTGTTCAACGATGGGCCTTCTCTATGAGATTCTACAATTTGTTGGGACAATTTTTTAAACCCCAAACAAGTTTTGTACAATTAAATCTGTGATGATGGCAGATGGTGTACCTCATTGGTAGAGCATTTGACTGCAAATCAAGAGGTGCCCAGTTCACCTCTTGGCGCCACTCCCTAATCAGAGTCAGCCACTTCTTCCGAGGGTTTTCTGATTTTCTACAATCTTCTTGAGCAAAAAGTGTTTTGTATAATGGAATCATTGTGCATATAAGGGGGAGTAGCTCAGTCGTAGAGCATTTGACTGGAGATCAAAGGGTCTCAACTTCAAATCTGGTTACTCTCATAAGTTTTCCTTTTTACCTTTTGTGGTCAATACCAATACATACAAGTTTTAAAAAGTATTGCTCAAAACCTAAAACATACTTTGTACGATGAAACAATATTCTTGGACATGGTTTTCAGCTGACTGGTAGAGCATTTGACTGCGGATAAAAAGGTCCCCAATTCAACTCTGGCTCCCCCCTCATCAGAGTCCTCCACTTTTTCGGATGGTTTCCTGAGCGTCTCCAATTTTTTTGAGCCGTGTTTTATACGCAAATTGTGTTATGTATAATTGAATTATCATGCTTATCAAGGGGTGTAGCTCAGTGGTAGAACATTTGACTGCAAATCAAGATGTCCCCAGTTCAACTCTGGGGGCCCCCTCATCAGGTTCCTGCACTTCCTTTGAACAAAGTCACAACTTCTACGACCCTCATTAGCATTGTTCAAAACCACAGGCGCTGTTTTTACAATTAAACAAATTTGTAATTTCGGACAGGTGTTTTGCTCAGTGGTGCAGCGTTTAACTGCTGAACAAGAAGTGTTCACTTCAAATCTGGTTACTCTCATATGTTTTCCTCTTTTCTTTTTGTGGTCAATACCAATAAATAAAAGTTTTAAAAAGCAATGTTCAAAACCTAAAATATATTTCGTATGATAAAACAAGGTTTTTGGATTGTGTTTGCCGCTCACTGGTAGAGCATTTGACTGCGGATAAAAAGGTCCCCAATTCAACTCTGGCGCCCCCTCATCATAGTCCTCCACTTTTTCTGATGGTTTCCTGAGCTTCTTCAATCTTATTGAGCCATGTTTTATACGCAAATTGTTTTATGTCTAATTGAATTAATATCTTTATCAGGGGGTGTAGCTCAGTGGAGGACCCTTTGACTACAGATCAAGAGGTCCCCAGTTCAACTCTGGGTGCCCCCTCATCAGGTTCCTCCACTTCCTTTGAACAAAGTATCAACTTGTACAACTCTTTTTAGTGTTGTTCAAAATCACAAATGCCATTTGTACAATTAAACAAATTTGTAATATCGGACAGGCGTGTTGCTCAGTGGTGGACCCTTTGACTGCCGAACAAGAAGTCTCTACTTCATTTCTGGTTACTCTCATAAGTTTTCCTTTTGTCCTGTTGTGGTCAATACCAATACATACAAGTTTTAAAAAGCAATGTTCAAAACCTAAAACATATTTTGTATGATGAAACAAGGTTTTTGGATTGTGTTTGCAGCTCACTGGTAGAGCATTTCACTACGGATAAAAAGGTCCCCAATTCAACTCTGGCGCCCCCTCATCTGAGTGCTCCACTTTTTCCAATGGTTTCCTGAGCTTCTCCAATTTTATTGAGCCGTGTTTTATACGCAAATCGTGTTATGTCTAATTGAATTTATCTCTTTATCAGGGGGTGTAGCTCAGTGGAGGACCCTTTGACTGCAGATCAAGAGGTCCTTAGTTCAACTCTGGACCCTCTTCAGGATCCACCACTTTTTCTGAGCTTTAAAAATTTTCTTGAGCTATTTTTGAAACCCCAAGCATATTTTGTACAAACAAATTTGCAACATTGCCAGGTGGTGTAGCTCATTGGTAGAGCATTTGACTGCAGATCAAGAAGTCCCGAGTTCAGCTCTGGGCCCCATCCCCTAATCAGAGTCCCTTACTTCTTCTGAGCATTTTTTGTTCTTCTACAATTTTCTTGAGCAATGTTTTAAACCCAAAAAGTGTTTTACAATAGAATCAACATACACAAAAGGGGGTGTAGCTCAGTGGTAGAGCATTTGACTGCAGATCAACAGGTCCCCAGTTCAACTCTGGGTGCCCCCTCAACAGGTTCCTTCACCTTCTGTGAACAAAGTCTCAACTTATACGACTCTCATTAGCGTTGTGCAAAACCACAAATGTTATTTGTACAATTGAACACATTTGTAATATCAGACAGGTGTGTTGCTCACTGGTAGAACATTTGACTGCAGAACAAGAAGTGTCCACTTCAAATGTAGTTAGTTTTATAAGTTTTCCTCTTTACCTTTTGTGGTCAATTCCAATATATACACGTTTTAATGAGCAATGTTCAAAACCTAAAACATATTTTTTACAATGAAACAAGGTTTTTGGACAGGGTTTGCAGCTCACTGGTAGAGCATTTGACTGCAGGTAAAAAGGTCCCCAATTGAACTCTGGGCGCCCCCTCATCAGAGTGCTCCACTTTTTCCGATGGTTTCCTGAGCTTTTCCAATTTTATTGAGCCGTGTTTTATACGCAAATCGTGTTATGTATAATTGAATTACTATGCTTGACAGGGGGTGTAGCTCAGTGGTAGAGCATTTGACTGCAGATCAAGAGGTCCCCAGTTCAACTCTGGGTTCCCCCTCTTTAGGGTCCACCACTTTTTCTGAGCTTTAAAAAAAAATTATTCTTGAGCAATTTTTTAAACCCCAAGCATGTTTTCTACAGAGAAATCTGCAACATTGCCAGGTGGTGTAGCTCATTGGTAGAGCATTTCACTGCAGATCAAGAAGTCCCGAGTCCTGCTCTGGGTGCCACCCCCTAATCAGAGTCCTCTACTTCTTCCGAGTGTTTTCTAATTTTATACAAATTACTTGAGCAATGTTTTAAACCCAAAAAGTGTTTTGTATAATGTAGTCAACATACTTAAAAGGGGGTGTAGCTCAGTGGTAGAGCATTTGACTGCAGATCAAGAGGTCCCCAGTTCAACTCTGGGTGCCCCCTCATCAGGTCCCTCCACTCCCTTTGAACAAAGTCTCAACTTGTACAACTCATTTTAGTGTTGTTCAAAATCACAAATGCCATTTGTACAATTAAACAAATTTGTAATTTCAGACAGGCGTGTTGTGTTGCTCAGCGGTGGAGCGTTTGACTGCGGGTAAGAAGTTCCCCAATTCAAATCTGGGCGCCCCCTCATCAGAGCCCTACACTTTTTCCGATGGTTTCCTGAGCTTCTCCAATCTTATTGAGCCATGTTTTATACGGAAATTGTGTTATGTCTAATTGAATTATTATCTTTATCAGGGGGTGTAGCTCAGTGGAGGACCCTTTGACTGCAGATCAAGAGGTCTCTACTTCATTTCTGGTTACTCTCATAAGTTTTCCTTTTGTCCTTTTGTGGTCAATACCAATACATACAAGTTTTAAAAAGCAATGTTCAAAACCTAAAACATATTTTGTATGATGAAACACGGTTTTTGGATTGTGTTTGCAGCTCACTGGTAGAGCATTTCACTGCAGATAAAAAGGTCCCCAATTCAACTCTGGCGCCCCCTCATCTGAGTGCTCCACTTTTTCCGATGGTTTCCTGAGCTTCTCCAATTTTATTGAGCCGTGTTTTATACGCAAATCGTGTTATGTCTAATTGAATTTATCTTTTTATCAGGGGGTGTAGCTCAGTGGAGGACCCTTTGACTGCAGATCAAGAGGTCCCTAGTTCAACTCTGGACACCAGAGGTGTGGACTCGAGTCACATGACTTGGACTCGAGTCAGACTCGAGTCATGAATTTGATGACTTTAGACTCGACTTGACAAAATGTAAAGAGACTTGCAACTCGACTTAGACTTTAACATCAATGACTTGTGACTTCACTTGGACTTGAGCCTTTTGACTTGACATGACTTGCTACTTTCTCCAAAACCTAAAGTTTAAAAAGTTATTTGGGAGCGCTCCGTAGCTTTAATTTTGTACGTGTCTGTCTACCAGCGTGTGTGCTGCGTGTCAGCTGGTGTGCTCTCAGTACAACAGCCAATCAAATTAGATCTACATTGTTTTCATCACACAGCATTCAGCCAATCAAATTGCAGGACAACCAATGAACAAGAGTTGTCAAACAACGCGCCAGTGAGAAAGATTTATACCAAAGTTGGTTTCGTTCGGGTATAAAAACTACGACTTGGTCAACAAAAAACGAATTGCCGTATGCAAATCACGCAGTTCGAATATTACAGACGGAGACGCAACAACTTCCAACTTCGTTCGACATTTGAAGTTGCACAAAGAAGGGTAAGTTATGAATGTAAGATAACGTTTATTGGCTAAGTAACATGACTTTTGTTTGCTGTGTAGTTAAATCAGTGAGGCTGTAAACTCACTGCTAACGTCATAACCATAGACATCTTATAAGTAGACGCAGCATCGAGCGCTACTGCCTACTGGCGCAGACGGACGCGGGGCCGCCATCTTGGAGTGGTGATCCGCTCCACTAGTGCAATTCATTTGGCAGGAGCAATGAACTGTCAGCGCATTTAATTCATTTTACCTCACTGAATACCACTCATTTTCACGCGCTTTTTTGTCATACGTGTAGCTATGATAACGGACACATGTTTTATTATTCATAGTTTGCTTAACAGTAATATAATATTCTTATATGCTATAAGTGACCAGACGTCCGAGATCAAAACTGGGAATATAAGCCCAGAGAAAGGGGAAAAAACGGTCAGCTATTTTTAAATTGAAGAAACAATATGATTACGTTATATATACATGCGTATATCCTACATAAACAATGTATGAATACATTAGATATCTATATATCTTATAGACCGTATCTCTGTTGCTGCAGCAGCAGAGAGTTTATTCTGTCTTGACACTTTGTATTGATATTTTGTATTACATTCTTCCCTTAAATGATCATGTTTACAGTGATTGTTATATATGTATTTTTTATGTATGTCGCTTTGGATAAAAGCGTCTGCCAAATACTTAAACATATATAAACACCTGAAAGTCTTTATATCAGCTAAAACCACCAATCTGTTTTACTGGATTCAGAATAAAACCAAATGCTGTCTTACCCAACAATGTTAGTATTTGAATATTGTTACTTGAAGACTTATTCCTGGTTACAATTATACTGTTAAGAAAGTATTGTCTTATATTTTGCCTAAAATGAGAATGCATCATAATCAGTGGTGGCTGGTGAATTTTGTTTTAGGTGGGGCTGAAAGTTTGTAAACCAAACCCCTGTAGGGGCGTCATCCTCCCCCAGAAGATTTCTTTGTGATTTTCACATACAAATATTGAAGATCTTTGCTCCTTCTGAACTCTGTGGTAATGTTATTTTCATAAAATACAACCAATAGTACGTTAATGTTAAATCTTACTTGTGAAAAGTAATCCCCCGATTCCTATTTTCAACAGTCCGCTCATTTGAGCAGGAAAACGCTGAACATCAGCCCGGCATCTTTGTTTTCTACCTGTCAACTGTCAGTTTAGGCTGCTCGTCGGGTCCTCATCACCACTTCAAGATGCAATTTGCTCGCGTCACAGCAACCAATACTGCGTCTACTTAAAAGATGTCTATGGTTATAACATCATTTCAAACACAGCAATATGTTGCGTCCACTGCAGTTTGCTACCTTATTTATACTTTTTGTCAAGTGATTTTTTTAAGCAGGGTTGCATGAGGTACCTACAAATAACGTCACGTTAGTCAATGTATCACACACAGTAACATAACGTTAGACGGCGGTCAGCAGCACCGCATATTTTAGCCACCTACAAAAAGACAAACATAGTCAAATAAAGGTCAGTTGAAATGTATACTATATTAAGAATATGTGTACATATTGCATAGGGCCCTGACATCTAAAAAGTACAACTCTGTTCATTGTTATGTTCATGTATTTATGTTTTTCATGTGTACGCACAAATAAACACACATACAGTATGAGATGAGATCAATGAGATAAGGTAAGAACAGAATAGAAACTGCTGTGGAACTAGTTACAATGCAATATGCCATGGAAATACAATGTTAACACTTTTGTACAAATAAGTACAGTTGCACTTGTTTTTGCAAATGTGTTTATTCTGTAAAGGAATGAGTTAAATGTTTAAAATTGTTTAAACTATTAAAATGACTGGTTAATAGTGCTATTATGAATTGCAATGTCAGTACTATTTTTTTTCCTGCTATTTCAAATGCACTTGTTTTAATAAATAAATACAGCGGTTTAAAAGCATACACAATCTGTGTAAAAATATTAGTCTGTGGTTAAAAGGACTTGAAAGGACTCGAAACTCAAAATGCAGGACTTGTGACTTGACTTGAGACTTTCCAGTCTTGACTTTGGACTTGACTCGGGACTTGCCTGTCTTGACTCGGGACTTGACTCGAGACTTGAGGGCAAAGACTTGAGACTTACTTGTGACTTGCAAAGCAATGACTTGGTCCCACCTCTGCTGGACACTCTTCAGGATCCACCACTTTTTCTGAGCTTTAAAAATTTTCTTGAGCTATTTTTGAAACCCCAAGCATATTTTGTACAAACAAATTTGCAACATTGCCAGGTGGTGTAGCTCATTGGTAGAGCATTTGACTGCAGATCAAGAAGTCCCGAGTTCAGCTCTGTGCCCCACCCCCTAATCAGAGTCCCTTACTTCTTCTGAGCATTTTTTGTTCTTCTACAATTTTCTTGAGCAATGTTTTAAACCCAAAAAGTGTTTTACAATAGAATCAACATACACAAAAGGGGGTGTAGCTCAGTGGTAGAGCATTTGACTGCAGATCAACAGGTCCCCAGTTCAACTCTGGGTGCCCCCTCAACAGGTTCCTTCACCTTCTGTGAACAAAGTCTCAACTTATACAAGCGTTGTGCAAAACCACAAATGCTACTTGTACAATTGAACACATTTGTAATATCAGACAGGTGTGTTGCTCACTGGTAGAACATGTGACTGCAGAACAAGAAGTGTCCACTTCAAATGTAGTTAGTTTTATAAGTTTTCCTCTTTACCTTTTGTGGTCAATTCCAATATATACACGTTTTAATGAGCAATGTTCAAAACCTAAAACATATTTTGTACGATGAAACGAGGTTTTTGGACAGTGTTTGCAGCTCACTGGTAGAGCATTTGACTGCAGGTAAAAAGGTCCCCAATTGAACTATGGGCGCCCCCTCATCAGAGTGCTCCACTTTTTCCGATGGTTTCCTGAGCTTTTCCAATTTTATTGAGCCGTGTTTTATACGCAAATCCTGTCATGTATAATTGCATTACTATGCTTGACAGGGGATGTAGCTCAGTGGTAGAGCATTTGACTGCAGATCAAGAGGTCCCCAGTTCAACTCTGGTTGCCCCCTCTTTAGGCTCCACCACTTTTTCTGAGCTTTAAAAAAAAATAATTCTTGAGCAATTTTTTAAACCCCAAGCATGTTTTCTACAGACAAATCTGCAACATTGCCAGGTGGTGTAGCTCATTGGTAGAGCATTTCAGTGCAGATCAAGAAGTCCTGACTCCAGCTCTGGGTGCCACCCCCTAATCAGAGTCCTCTACTTCTTCCAAGTGTTTTCTAATTTTATACAAATTACTTGAGCAATGTTTTAAACCCAAAAAGTGTTTTGTATAATGTAATCAACATACTTAAAAGGGGGTGTAGCTCAGTGGTAGAGCATTTGACTGCAGATCAAGAGGTCCCCAGTTCAACTCTGGGTGCCCCCTCATCAGGTTCCTCCACTCTCTTTGAACAAAGTCTCAACTTGTACAACTCAATTTAGTGTTGATCAAAATCACAAATACCATTTGTACAATTAAACAAATTTGTAATATCGGATAGGCGTGTTGCTCAGTGGTGGAGCGTTTGACTGCGGGTAAGAAGGTCCCCAGTTCAAATCTGGGCGCCCCCTCATCAGAGTCCTACACTTTTTCCCCTCATCAGACTCTCATTAGCGTTGTGCAAAACCACAAATGCTATTTGTACAATTGAACACATTTGTAATATCAGACAGGTGTGTTGCTCACTGGTAGAACATTTGACTGCAGAACAAGAAGTGTCCACTTCAAATGTCGTTAGTTTTATAATTTTTCCTTTTTACCTTTTGTGGTCAATTCCAATATATACATGTTTTAATGAGCAATGTTCAAAACCTAAAACATAATTTGTACGATGAAACAAGATTTTTGGACAGGGTTTGCAGCTCACTGGTAGAGCATTTGACTGCAGGTAAAAAGGTCCCCAATTCAACTCTGGGCGCCCCCTCATCAGAGTGCTCCACTTTTTCCGATGGTTTCCTGAGCTTCTCCAATTTTATTGAGCCGTGTTTTATACGCAAATCGTGTTATGTATAATTGAATTACTCTGCTTAACAGGAGGTGTAGCTCAGTGGTAGAGCGTTTGACCGCAGATCAAGAGGTCCCCAGTTCAACTCTGGGTGCCCCCTCTTCAGGGTCTGCCACTTTTTCTGAGCTTTAAAAAAAATAATTCTTGAGCAATTTTTTAAACCCCAAGCATGTTTTCTACAGAGAAATCTGCAACATTGCCAGGTGGTGTAGCTCATTGGTAGAGCATTTCACTGCAGATCAAGAAGTCCCGAGTCCAGCTCTGGGTGCCACCCCCTAATCAGAGTCCTCTACTTCTTCCGAGTGTTTTCGGATTTTCTACAAATTACTTGAGCAATGTTTTAAACCCAAAAAGTGCTTTGTATAATGGAATCGGCTTACTTAACAGGGGGTGTAGGTCAATGGTAGAGCATTTGACTGCAGATCAAGAGGTCCCCAGTTCAGCTCTGGGTGCCCCCTCATCAGGTTCCTCCATTTCCTTTGAACAAAGTCTCAACTTGTACAACTCTTTTTAGTGTTAATCAAAATCACAAATTCCATTTGTACATTAAACAAATTCGTAATATCGGACAGGCGTGTTGCTCAGTGGTGGAGCGTTTGACTGCGGGCAAAAAGGTCCCCAGTTAAAATCTGGGCGCCCCCTCATCAGAGTCCTCCACTTTTTCCGATGGTTTCCTGAGCTTCTCCAATCTTATTGAGCCATGTTTTATACCCAAATTGTGTTATGTCTAATTGAATTATTATCTTTATCAGGGGGTGTAGCTCAGTGGAGGACCCTTTGACTGCAGATCAAGAGGTCCCTAGTTCAACTCTGGACCCTCTTCAGGATCCACCACTTTTTCTGAGTTTTAAAAATTTTCTTGAGCAATTTTTTAAACCCCAAGCATATTTTGTACAAACAAATTTGCAACATTGCTAGGTGGTGTAGCTCATCGGTAGAGCATTTGACTGCAGATCAAGAACTCCTGAGTTCAGCTCTGGGCGCCACCCCCTAATCAGAATCCCCTACTTCTTTTGAGCATTTTTTGTTCTTCTACTTTTTTTTTGAGCAATGTTTTAAAACCAAAAAGTGTTTTTATAATAGAATCAACATACATAAAAGGGGGTGTAGCTCAGTGGTAGAGCACATGACTGCAGATCAACAGGTCCCCAGTTCAACTCTGGGTGCCCCCTCATCAGGTTCCTTCACCTTCTGTGAACAAAGACTCAACTTATATGACTCTCATTAGCGTTGTGCAAAACCACAAATGCTATTTGTACAATTGAACACATTTGTAATATCAGACAGGTGTGTTGCTCACTGGTACAACATTTGACTGCAGAACAAGAAGTGTCCACTTCAAATGTAGTTAGTTTTATAAGTTTTCCTCTTTACCTTTTGTGGTCAATTCCAATATATACACGTTTTAATGAGCAATGTTCAAAACCTAAAACATATTTTGTACGATGAAACAAGGTTTTTGGACAGTGTTTGCAGCTCACTGGTAGAGCATTTGACTGCAGGTAAAAAGGTCCCCAATTCAACTCTAGGCGCCCCCTCATCAGAGTGCTCCACTTTTTCCGATGGTTTCCTGAGCTTCTCCAATTTTATTGAGCCATGTTTTATACGCAAATCGTGTTATGTAAAATTGAATTACTATGTTTAACAGGGGGTGTAGCTCAGTGGTAGAGCATTTGACTGCAGATCAAGAGGTCCCCAGTTCAACTCTGGGCGCCCCCTCATCAGGTTCCTCCACTTCCTTTGAACAAAGTATCAACTTGTACAACTCTTTTTAGTGTTGTTCAAAATCACAAATGCCATTTGTACAATTAAACAAATTTGTAATATCGGACAGGCGTGTTGCTCAGTGGTGGATCGTTTGACTGCAGAACAAGAAGTCTCTACTTCATTTCTGGTTACTCTCATAAGTTTTCCTTTTGTCCTTTTGTGGTCGATACCAATACATACAAGTTTTAAAAAGCAATGTTCAAAACCTAAAACATATTTTGTATGATGAAACAAGGTTTTTGGATTGTGTTTGCAGCTCACTGGTAGAGCATTTCACTACAGATAAAAAAGGTCCCCAATTCAACTCTGGCGCCCCCTCATCTGAGTGCTCCACTTTTTCCGATGGTTTCCTGAGCTTCTCCAATTTTATTGAGCCATGTTTTATACGCAAATCGTGTTATGTCTAATTGAATTTAGATCTTTATCAAGGGGTGTAGCTCAGTGGAGGACCCTTTGACTGCAGATCAAGAGGTCCCTAGTTCAACTCTGGACCCTCTCCAGGATCCACCACTTTTTCTGAGCTTTAAAAATATTCTTCTATTTTTGAAACCCGAAGCATATTTTGTACAAACAAATTTGCAACATTGCCAGGTGGTGTAGCTCATTGGTAGAGCATTTGACTGCAGATCAAGAAGTCCCGAGTTCAGCTCTGGGCCCCACCCCCTAATCAGAGTCCCTTACTTCTTCTGAGCATTTTTTGTTCTTCTACAATTTTCTTGAGCAATGTTTTAAACCCAAAAAGTGTTTTACAATAGAATCAACATACACAAAAGGGGGTGTAGCTCAGTGGTAGAGCATTTGACTGCAGATCAACAGGTCCCCAGTTCAACTCTGGGTGCCCCCTCAACAGGTTCCTTCACCTTCTGTGAACAAATTCTCAACTTATACGACTCTCATTAGCGTTGTGCAAAACCACAAATGCTATTTGTACAATTGAACACATTTGTAATATCAGACAGGTGTGTTGCTCACTGGTAGAACATTTGACTGCAGAACAAGTGTCCACTTCAAATGTAGTTAGTTTTATAAGTTTTCCTCTTTACCTTTTGTGGTCAATTCCAATATATACACGTTTTAATGAGCAATGTTCAAAACCTAAAACATATTTTGTACGATGAAACAAGGTTTTTGGACAGTGTTTGCAGCTCACTGGTAGAGCATTTGACTGCAGGTAAAAAGGTCCCCAATTGAACTATGGGCGCCCCCTCATCAGAGTGCTCCACTTTTTCCGATGGTTTCCTGAGCTTTTCCAATTTTATTGAGCCGTGTTTTATACGCAAATCGTGTTATGTATAATTGCATTACTATGCTTGACAGGGGGTGTAGCTCAGTGGTAGAGCATTTGACTGCAGATCAAGAGGTCCCCAATTCAACTCTAGGCGCCCCCTCATCAGAGTGCTCCACTTTTTCCGATGGTTTCCTGAGCTTTTCCAATTTTATTGAGCCATGTTTTATACGCAAATCGTGTTATGTAAAATTGAATTACTATGTTTAACAGGGGGTGTAGCTCAGTGGTAGAGCATTTGACTGCAGATCAAGAGGTCCCCAGTTCAACTCTGGGCGCCCCCTCATCAGGTTCCTCCACTTCCTTTGAACAAAGTATCAACTTGTACAACTCTCTTCAGGGTTGTTCAAAATCACAAATGCCATTTGTACAATTAAACACATTTGTAATATCGGACAGGCGTGTTGCTCAGTGGTGGATCGTTTGACTGCCGAACAAGAAGTCTCTACTTCATTTCTGGTTACTCTCATAAGTTTTCCTTTTGTCCTTTTGTGGTCAATACCAATACATACAAGTTTTAAAAAGCAATCTTCAAAACCTAAAACATATTTTGTATGATGAAACAAGGTTTTTGGATTGTGTTTGCAGCTCACTGGTAGAGCATTTCACTACAAAAAAAAAGGTCCCCAATTCAACTCTGGCGCCCCCTCATCTGAGTGCTCCACTTTTTCCGATGGTTTCCTGAGCTTCTCCAATTTTATTGAGCCATGTTTTATACGCAAATCGTGTTATGTCTAATTGAATTTATATCTTTATCAGGGGGTGTAGCTCAGTGGAGGACCCTTTGACTGCAGATCAAGAGGTCCCTAGTTCAACTCTGGACCCTCTTCAGGATCCACCACTTTTTCTGAGCTTTAAAAATATTCTTCTATTTTTGAAACCCGAAGCATATTTTGTACAAACAAATTTGCAACATTGCCAGGTGGTGTAGCTCATTGGTAGAGCATTTGACCGCAGATCAAGAAGTCCCGAGTTCAGCTCTGGGCCCCATCCCCTAATCAGAGTCCCTTACTTCTTCTGAGCATTTTTTGTTCTTCTACAATTTTCTTGAGCAATGTTTTAAACCCAAAAAGTGTTTTACAATAGAATCAACATACACAAAAGGGGGTGTAGCTCAGTGGTAGAGCATTTGACTGCAGATCAACAGGTCCCCAGTTCAACTCTGGGTGCCCCCTCTACAGGTTCCTTCACCTTCTGTGAACAAAGTCTCAACTTATACGACTCTCATTAGCGTTGTGCAAAACCACAAATGCTATTTGTACAATTGAACACATTTGTAATATCAGACAGGTGTGTTGCTCACTGGTAGAACATTTGACTGCAGAACAAGAAGTGTCCACTTCAAATGTAGTTAGTTTTATAAGTTTTCCTCTTTACCTTTTGTGGTCAATTCCAATATATACACGTTTTAATGAGCAATGTTCAAAACCTAAAACATATTTTGTACGATGAAACAAGGTTTTTGGACAGGGTTTACAGCTCACTGGTAGAGCATTTGACTGCAGGTAAAAAGGACCCCAATTGAACTATGGGCGCCCCCTCATCAGAGTGCTCCACTTTTTCCGATGGTTTCCTGAGCTTTTCCAATTTTATTGAGCCGTGTTTTATACGCAAATCGTGTTATGTATAATTGAATTACTATGCTTGACAGGGGGTGTAGCTCAGTGGTAGAGCATTTGACTGCAGATCAAGAGGTCCATGGTTCAACTCTGGGTGCCCCCTCTTTAGGGTCCACCACTTTTTCTGAGCTTTAAAAAAAAATAATTTTTGAGCAATTTTTTAAACCCCAAGCATGTTTTCTACAGACAAATCTGCAACATTGCCAGGTGGTGTAGCTCATTGGTAGAGCATTTCACTGCAGATCAAGAAGTCCTGACTCCAGCTCTGGGTGCCACCCCCTAATCAGAGTCCTCTACTTCTTCCAAGTGTTTTCTAATTTTATACAAATTACTTGAGCAATGTTTTAAACCCAAAAAGTGTTTTGTATAATGTAATCAACATACTTAAAAGGGGGTGTAGCTCAGTGGTAGAGCATTTGACTGCAGATCAAGAGGTCCCCAGTTCAACTCTGGGTGCCCCCTCATCAGGTTCCTCCACTCTAGGGATGGGCGATACCACACTTTTAGGATTCGATACGATACCGATACCTTTTCTCGCATTTTCATCGATACCGATACCGATACCAATAATTTCTTATTGGCAATTTTTTGTCAGTCAAAAATATTATTACTATTGTTATTATTTAAGACAAATCACAAGACAACTACAGACCATTTATACCACATGTATTATGGTCAATATATAATAAAAGTAAAATTAAAATAAATAACATAAATATGAAAAATAAATTAAATATTATATATAATAATAACTATATATTATATATAATAATAATTAAATATTAGGGCTTTCCAATTAACAGTCAAATCCGAATTGCAAGAAGCTACAGTTATTTTTTAAAGTTTGTGATATAATTAGCAATTAATGAAATATGAAATAGGCTAATGTTTTCGAAACGTAAGAAATCATGTTACAGATTAAAACGAAAATCACATTCAATCATATATTCAAGATTTTCTTGGAAAAAAATAAAACTTTAATGCAAAGATGAAGAATCTCCAAATTGTATCTCTTTCTTATCCTGTTTTAAATACTCAAGCTATTTTCAACTAGGGATGATGTTTGATAAGAAATTATCGAGTTCGAGTCTATTATCGAATCCTCTTATCGAACCGATTCCTTATCGATTCTCTTATCGAGTCCAGATAGGTTGTTGTATATGGAAAAAAAAAAACACAATATTTGGTTTAACAAAAGCTCACTTTTATTATATAAGAAAACAATTTAATCTAAAAAATAAATAAATATTGACTGTTACCCCCCTAAAAAAATAAAATAAAAAAAATAAATATTGACTGTTGTTACCCAAAAGGATATTAAGTGGGATTTTTCAGAAAAACAAATATATAAGGTAACACAAAAACAACCTGTCTCTGTGATCACTATAGGTGTATAAATAATACTATAGTGTTAAATAAAATCAGTCCCTTGGGCACAAAACTGGAAATTATACAGCTCTACAAAAAGTGCACTTCTGCTGCTATTTGACATAACTGTTTGTTATGATGCTTTGACATTTTTGCACTTTATTTCTTTATTGAAAGAAAATTCTATGAAGAGAAAAGTTGTTTGCAAATGTGGTTACAATGCTAAAAAATGAAAAGTTAAAGCTAAAAAAAGAAATACACTTTATTGAGTTAACATTATTTCTTTATAGGGGGAAAGATGTTATGAGCTAGGGAATATAACAACTACACTACCCATCATGCAACGGGAGTGACGAGCATGCGCGGTAGCCCCGAAAAGTGTTGCATGTCGTCACCCGTGAAAGTAAACGTCAAGAACTCAGCCAACACGCCTCGTCTGCATTATTTATAATTAGACCGACAACACATATACAGTGTGATTTTGTTTTGTTTACAAGGAAAGAAAAACAAAAGTTAAAAAAGGGAGATGTGTTGTATATATATGTATGTGCTGCGGTTGTTTTAAGAACGTTGCGACAGCTGCCGTAAAGGAGGTGCGTTGCTAGCCTGGTTGCTATGTTTCCGGTGGGTCGTAAAAGTGTTCTTCATGTGTTTGTACCCTGCTCAAATCTCTCAGTAAAGTTATTCATTGGATTATACCTTTTGTTTTGAACTTTATTACACCTTGGAACGCTTTTTCCCGTCCATTTTTTTCCTGCTTTTGCTATCTGCGCCTAATGACTGAGCTACGTGACTGATTTCTTGTGATGTCCCACGGAGCATTTCTGGTCGGGACGGGATTCGTTCCGAGGGATTCGAATGAAGAACCAACTCTTTTCTTTTCTATAGTGGTCTCGATAACGAGTACCGGTTCTCAAAAAGGGATTCGAGTCCGAGGACTCGGTTCTTTTCTTATCGAATAACCGGGAAAACCGGTTTCGAGTATCATCCCTATTTTCAACTAACAGTAAATTCCCCTGTGTGGAAATTATTTGAATTTAGGATAATCATTTCAACAAAAATATTCAGTAAACATTACTAAAAACAAAAACAAAACAATGCCTGTTTTAAGGCAACAATTGGACAACACTGGATATTCCTGGCTGCATCGCTGTCGGCTGGCTGTGTGTGTTGCACGTTGACGACGCTCATTCGCTGTCTCCTGTCACGTGACTGGGCCAGCTCTATACTCTGCCAGGTACAGGGCTGTCCCAGCACATAGTAAGTTAAGTAAGTCATCAAAAACATCTGAAAGTGATGCTTGCACCCCCCACACGCCGTTTTTTGGTTTATATCGATACTTTTTTCAGAAAAGTGATGCCAAATGAGCAGCGTGTGAGTATCGATATATCGATACCACAGGATCGATACGCACATCCCTACTCCACTCCCTTTGAACAAAGTCTCAACTTGTACAACTCATTTTAGTGTTGTTCAAAATCACAAATGCCATTTGTACAATTAAACAAATTTGTAATATCGGATAGGCGTGTTGCTCAGTGGTGGAGCGTTTGGCTGCGGGTAAGAAGGTCCCCAGTTCAAATCTGGGTGCCCCCTCATCAGAGTCCTACACTTTTTCCCCTCATCAGACTCTCATTAGCGTTGTGCAAAACCACAAATGCTATTTGTACAATTGAACATATTTGTAATATCAGACAGGTGTGTTGCTCACTGGTAGAACATTTGACTGCAGAACAAGAAGTGTCCACTTCAAATGTAGTTAGTTTTATAAGTTTTCCTCTTTACATTTTGTGGTCAATTCCAATATATACACGTTTTAATGAGCAATGTTCAAAACCTAAAACATATTTTGTACGATGAAACAAGGTTTTTGGACAGTGTTTGCAGCTCACTGGTAGAGCATTTGACTGCAGGTAAAAAGGTCCCCAATTGAACTATGGGTGCCCCCTCATCAGAGTGCTCCACTTTTTCCAATGGTTTCCTGAGCTTTTCCAATTTTATTGAGCCGTGTTTTCTACGCAAATCGTGTTATGTATAATTGCATTACTACGCTTGACAGGGGGTGTAGCTCAGTGGTAGAGCATTTGACTGCAGATCAAGAGGTCCCCAGTTCAACTCTGGGTGCCCCCTCTTTAGGGTCCACCACTTTTTCTGAGCTTTAAAAAAAAATAATTCTTGAGCAATTTTTTAAACCCCAAGCATGTTTTCTACAGACAAATCTGCAACATTGCCAGGTGGTGTAGCTCATTGGTAGAGCATTTCACTGCAGATCAAGAAGTCCTGACTCCAGCTCTGGGTGCCACCCCCTAATCAGAGTCCTCTACTTCTTCCAAGTGTTTTCTAATTTTATACAAATTACTTGAGCAATGTTTTAAACCCAAAAAGTGTTTTGTATAATGTAGTCAACATACTTAAAAGGGGGTGTAGCTCAGTGGTAGAGCATTTGACTGCAGATCAAGAGGTCCCCAGTTCAACTCTGGGCGCCCCCTCATCAGGTTCCTCCACTACCTTTGAACAAAGTATCAACTTGTACAACTCTTTTTGGGGTTGTTCAAAATCACAAATGCCATTTGTACAATTAAACAAATTTGTAATATTGGATAGGCGTGTTGCTCAGTGGTGGAGCGTTTGACTGCGGGTAAGAAGGTCCCCAGTTCAAATCTGGGCGCCCCCTCATCAGAGTCCTACACTTTTTCCCCTCATCAGACTCTCATTAGCGTTGTGCAAAACCACAAATGCTATTTGTACAATTGAACACATTTGTAATATCAGACAGGTGTGTTGCTCACTGGTAGAACATTTGACTGCAGAACAAGAAGTGTCCACTTCAAATGTCATTAGTTTTATAAGTTTTCCTTTTTACCTTTTGTGGTCAATTCCAATATATACATGTTTTAATGAGCAATGTTCAAAACCTAAAACATAATTTGTACGATGAAACAAGATTTTCAGACAGGGTTTGCAGCTCACTGGTAGAGCATTTGACTGCAGGTAAAAAGGTCCCCAATTCAACTCTGGGCGCCCCCTCATCAGAGTGCTCCACTTTTTCCGATGGTTTCCTGAGCTTCTCCAATTTTATTGAGCCGTGTTTTATACGCAAATCGTGTTATGTATAATTGAATTACTCTGCTGAACAGGAGGTGTAGCTCAGTGGTAGAGCATTTGACCGCAGATCAAGAGGTCCCCAGTTCAACTCTGGGTGTCCCCTCTTCAGGGTCTGCCACTTTTTCTGAGCTTTAAAAAAAATAATTCTTGAGCAATTTTTTAAACCCCAAGCATGTTTTCTACAGAGAAATCTGCAATATTGCCAGGTGGTGTAGCTCATTGGTAGAGCATTTCACTGCAGATCAAGAAGTCCCGAGTCCAGCTCTGGGTGCCACCCCCTAATCAGAGTCCTCTACTTCTTCCGAGTGTTTTCGGATTTTCTACAAATTACTTGAGCAATGTTTTAAACCCAAAAAGTGCTTTGTATAATGGAATCAGCTTACTTAACAGGGGGTGTAGGTCAGTGGTAGAGCTTTTGACTGCAGATCAAAAGGTCCCCGGTTCAACTCTGGGTGCCCCCTCATCAGGTTCCTCCATTTCCTTTGAACAAAGTCTCAACTTGTACAACTCTTTTCAGTGTTAATCAAAATCACAAATTCCATTTGTACATTAAACAAATTTGTAATATCGGACAGGCGTGTTGCTCAGTGGTGTAGCGTTTTACTGCGGGTAAAAAGGTCCCCAGTTCAAATCTGGGCGCCCCCTCATCAGAGTCCTCCACTTTTTCCGATGGTTTCCTGAGCTTCTCCAATCTTATTGAGCCATGTTTTATACCCAAATTGTGTTATGTCTAATTGAATTATTATCTTTATCAGGGGGTGTAGCTCAATGGAGGACCCTTTGACTGCAGATCAAGAGGTCCCTAGTTCAACTCTGGACCCTCTTCAGGATCCACCACTTTTTCTGAGTTTTAAAAATTTTCTTGAGCAATTTTTTAAACCCCAAGCATATTTTGTACAAACAAATTTGCAACATTGCTAGGTGGTGTAGCTCATTGGTAGAGCATTTGACTGCAGATCAAGAAGTCCTGAGTTCAGCTCTGGGCGCCACCCCCTAATCAGAATCCCCTACTTCTTCTGAGCATTTTTTGTTCTTCTACTTTTTTTTTGAGCAATGTTTTAAAACCAAAAAGTGTTTTTATAATAGAATCAACATACTTAAAAGGGGGTGTAGCTCAGTGGTAGAGCATTTGACTGCAGATCAACAGGTCCCCAGTTCAATTCTGGGTGCCCCCTCATCAGGTTCCTTCACCTTCTGTGAACAAAGACTCAACTTATATGACTCTCATTCGCGTTGTGCAAAACCACAAATGCTATTTGTACAATTGAACACATTTGTAATATTAGACAGGTGTGTTGCTCACTGGTAGAACATTTGACTGCAGAACAAAAAGTGTCCACTTCAAATGTAGTTAGTTTTCCTCTTTACCTTTTGTGGTCAATTCCAATATAAACATGTTTTAATGAGCAATGTTCAAAACCTAAAACATAATTTGTACAATGAAACAAGGTTTTTGGACAGGGTTTGCAGCTCACTGGTAGAGCATTTGACTGCAGGTAAAAAGGTCCCCAATTCAACTCTAGGCGCCCCCTCATCAGAGTGCTCCACTTTTTCCGATGGTTTCCTGAGCTTCTCCAATTTTATTGAGCCATGTTTTATACGCAAATCGTGTTATGTAAAATTGAATTACTATGTTTAACAGGGGGTGTAGCTCAGTGGTAGAGCATTTGACTGCAGATCAAGAGGTCCCCAGTTCAACTCTGGGCGCCCCCTCATCAGGTTCCTCCACTTCCTTTGAACAAAGTATCAACTTGTACAACTCTTTTTAGTGTTGTTCAAAATCACAAATGACATTTGTACAATTAAACAAATTTGTAATATCGGACAGGCGTGTTGCTCAGTGGTGGAGCGTTTGACTGCCGAACAAGAAGTCTCTACTTCATTTCTGGTTACTCTCATAAGTTTTCCTTTTGTCCTTTTGTGGTCGATACCAATACATACAAGTTTTAAAAAGCAATGTTCAAAACCTAAAACATATTTTGTATGATGAAACAAGGTTTTTGGATTGTGTTTGCAGCTCACTGGTAGAGCATTTCACTACAGATAAAAAGGTCCCCAATTCAACTCTGGCGCCCCCTCATCTGAGTGCTCCACTTTTTCCGATGGTTTCCTGAGCTTCTCCAATTTTATTGAGCCATGTTTTATACGCAAATCGTGTTATGTCTAATTGAATTTATATCTTTATCAGGGGGTGTAGCTCAGTGGAGGACCCTTTGACTGCAGATCAAGAGGTCCCTAGTTCAACTCTGGACCCTCTTCAGGATCCACCACTTTTTCTGAGCTTTAAAAATATTCTTCTTTTTTTGAAACCCGAAGCATATTTTGTACAAACAAATTTGCAACATTGCCAGGTGGTGTAGCTCATTGGTAGAGCATTTGACTGCAGATCAAGAAGTCCCGAGTTCAGCTCTGGGCCCCACCCCCTAATCAGAGTCCCTTACTTCTTCTGAGCATTTTTTGTTCTTCTACAATTTTCTTGAGCAATGTTTTAAACCCAAAAAGTGTTTTACAATAGAATCAACATACACAAAAGGGGGTGTAGCTCAGTGGTAGAGCATTTGACTGCAGATCAACAGGTCCCCAGTTCAACTCTGGGTGCCCCCTCAACAGGTTCCTTCACCTTCTGTGAACAAAGTCTCAACTTATACGACTCTCATTAGCGTTGTGCAAAACCACAAATGCTATTTGTACTATTGAACACATTTGTAATATCAGACAGGTGTGTTGCTCACTGGTAGAACATTTGACTGCAGAACAAGTGTCCATTTCAAATGTAGTTAGTTTTATAAGTTTTCCTCTTTACCTTTTGTGGTCGATTCCAATATATACACGTTTTAATGAGCAATGTTCAAAACCTAAAACATATTTTGTACGATGAAACAAGGTTTTTGGACAGTGTTTGCAGCTCACTGGTAGAGCATTTGACTGCAGGTAAAAAGGTCCCCAATTCAACTCTAGGCACCCCCTCATCAGAGTGCTCCACTTTTTCCGATGGTTTCCTGAGCTTTTCCAATTTTATTGAGCCGTGTTTTATACGCAAATCGTGTTATGTATAATTGCATTACTATGCTTGACAGGGGGTGTAGCTCAGTGGTAGAGCATTTGACTGCAGATCAAGAGGTCCCCAGTTCAACTCTGGGTGCCCCCTCTTTAGGGTCCACCACTTTTTCTGAGCTTTAAAAAAAAATAATTCTTGAGCAATTTTTTAAACCCCAAGCATGTTTTCTACAGACAAATCTGCAACATTGCCAGGTGGTGTAGCTCATTGGTAGAGCATTTCACTGCAGATCAGGAAGTCCTGACTCCAGCTCTGGGTGCCACCCCCTAATCAGAGTCCTCTACTTCTTCCAAGTGTTTTCTAATTTTATACAAATTACTTGAGCAATGTTTTAAACCCAAAAAGTGTTTTGTATAATGTAATCAACATACTTAAAAGGGGGTGTAGCTCAGTGGTAGAGCATTTGACTGCAGATCAAGAGGTCCCCAGTTCAACTCTGGGTGCCCCCTCATCAGGTTCCTCCACTCCCTTTGAACAAAGTCTCAACTTGTACAACTCATTTTAGTGTTGTTCAAAATCACAAATGCCATTTGTACAATTAAACAAATTTGTAATATCGGATAGGCGTGTTGCTCAGTGGTGGAGCGTTTGACTGCGGGTAAGAAGGTCCCCAGTTCAAATCTGGGCGCCCCCTCATCAGAGTCCTACACTTTTTTCCCCTCATCAGTCTCTCATTAGCGTTGTGCAAAACCACAAATGCTATTTGACTGCAGAACAAGAAGTGTCCACTTCAAATGTAGTTAGTTTTCCTCTTTACCTTTTGTGGTCAATTCCAATATATACATGTTTTAATGAGCAATGTTCAAAACCTAAAACATAATTTGTACGATGAAACAAGGTTTTTGGACAGGGTTTGCAGCTCACTGGTAGAGCATTTGACTGCAGGTAAAAAGGTCCCCAATTCAACTGTAGGCGCCCCCTCATCAGAGTGCTCCACTTTTTCCGATGGTTTCCTGAGCTTCTCCAATTTTATTGAGCCATGTTTTATACGCAAATCGTGTTATGTAAAATTGAATTACTATGTTTAACAGGGGGTGTAGCTCAGTGGTAGAGCATTTGACTGCAGATCAAGAGGTCCCCAGTTCAACTCTGGGTGCCCCCTCATCAGGTTCCTCCACTTCCTTTGAACAAAGTATCAACTTGTACAGCTCTTTTTAGTGTTGTTCAAAATCACAAATGCCATTTGTACAATTAAACAAATTTGTAATATCGGACAGGCGTGTTGCTCAGTGGTGGATCGTTTGACTGCCGAACAAGAAGTCTCTACTTCATTTCTGGTTACTCTCATAAGTTTTCCTTTTGTCCTTTTGTGGTCGATACCAATACATACAAGTTTTAAAAAGCAATGTTCAAAACCTAAAACATATTTTGTATGATGAAACAAGGCTTTTGGATTGTGTTTGCAGCTCACTGGTAGAGCATTTCACTACAGATAAAAAGGTCCCCAATTCAACTCTGGCGCCCCCTCATCTGAGTGCTCCACTTTTTCCGATGGTTTCCTGAGCTTCTCCAATTTTATTGAGCCATGTTTTATACGCAAATCGTGTTATGTCTAATTGAATTTATATTTTTATCAGGGGGTGTAGCTCAGTGGAGGACCCTTTAACTGCAGATCAAGAGGTCCCTAGTTCAACTCTGGACCCTCTTCAGGATCCACCACTTTTTCTGAGCTTTAAAAATATTCTTCTATTTTTGAAACCCCAAGCATATTTTGTACAAACAAATTTGCAACATTGCCAGGTGGTGTAGCTCATTGGTAGAGCATTTGACTGCAGATCAAGAAGTCCCGAGTTCAGCTCTGTGCCCCACCCCCTAATCAGAGTCCCTTACTTCTTCTGAGCATTTTTTGTTCTTCTACAATTTTCTTGAGCAATGTTTTAAACCCAAAAAGTGTTTTACAATAGAATCAACATACACAAAAGGGGGTGTAGCTCAGTGGTAGAGCATTTGACTGCAGATCAACAGGTCCCCAGTTCAACTCTGGGTGCCCCCTCAACAGGTTCCTTCACCTTCTGTGAACAAAGTCTCAACTTATACGACTCTCATTAGCGTTGTGCAAAACCACAAATGCTATTTGTACAATTGAACACATTTGTAATATCAGACAGGTGTGTTGCTCACAGGTAGAACATTTGACTGCAGAACAAGAAGTGTCCACTTCAAATGTAGTTAGTTTTATAAGTTTTCCTCTTTACCTTTTGTGGTCAATTCCAATATATACACGTTTTAATGAGCAATGTTCAAAACCTAAAACATATTTTGTACGATGAAACAAGGTTTTTGGACAGGGTTTGCAGCTCACTGGTAGAGCATTTGACTGCAGGTAAAAAGGTCCCCAATTGAACTATGGGCGCCCCCTCATCAGAGTGCTCCACTTTTTCCGATGGTTTCCTGAGCTTTTCCAATTTTATTGAGCCGTGTTTTATACGCAAATCGTGTTATGTATAATTGCATTACAATGCTTGACAGGGGGTGTAGCTCAGTGGTAGAGCATTTGACCGCAGATCAAGAGGTCCCCAGTTCAACTCTGGGTGTCCCCTCTTCAGGGTCTGCCACTTTTTCTGAGCTTTAAAAAATATAATTCTTGAGCAATTTTTTAAACCCCAAGCATGTTTTCTACAGACAAATCTGCAACATTGCCAGGTGGTGTAGCTCATTGGTAGAGCATTTCACTGCAGATCAAGAAGTCCCGAGTCCAGCTCTGGGTGCCACCCCCTAATCAGAGTCCTCTACTTCTTCCGAGTGTTTTCTAATTTTATACAAATTACTTAAGCAATGTTTTGAACCCAAAAAGTGTTTTGTATAATGTAGTCAACATACTTAAAAGGGGGTGTAGCTCAGTGGTAGAGCATTTGACTGCAGATCAAGAGGTCCCCAGTTCAACTCTGGGTGCCCCCTCATCAGGTTCCTCCATTCCCTTTGAACAAAGTCTCAACTTGTACAACTCATTTTAGTGTTGTTCAAAATCACAAATTCCATTTGTACAATTAAACAAATTTGTAATATCGGACAGGCGTGTTGCTCCGTGGTGGAGCGTTTGACTGTGGGTAAAAAGGTCCCCAGTTCAAATCTGGGTGCCCCCTCATCAGAGTCCTCTACTTTTTCCGATGGTTTCCTGAGCTTCTCCAATCTTATTGAGCCATGTTTTATACCCAAATTGTGTTATGTCTAATTGAATTATTATCTTTATCAGGGGGTGTAGCTCAATGGAGGACCCTTTGACTGCAGATCAAGAGGTCCCTAGTTCAACTCTGGACCCTCTTCAGGATCCACCACTTTTTCTGAGTTTTAAAAATTTTCTTGAGCAATTTTTTTAAACCCCAAGCATATTTTGTACAAACAAATTTGCAACATTGCTAGGTGGTGTAGCTCATTGGTAGAGCATTTGACTGCAGATCAAGAAGTCCCGAGTTCAGCTCTGGGCGCCACCCCCTAATCAGAATCCCCTACTTCTTCTGAGCATTTTTTGTTCTTCTACTTTTTTTTTGAGCAATGTTTTAAAACCAAAAAGTGTTTTTATAATAGAATCAACATACTTAAAAGGGGGTGTAGCTCAGTGGTAGAGCATTTGACTGCAGATCAACAGGTCCCCAGTTCAACTCTGGGTGCCCCCTCAACAGGTTCCTTCACTTTCTGTGAACAAAGTCTCAACTTATACGACTCTCATTAGCGTTGTGCAAAACCACAAATGCTATTTGCACAATTGAACACATTTGTAATATCAGACAGGTGTGTTGCTCACTGGTAGAACATTTGACTGCAGAACAAGTGTCCACTTCAAATGTAGTTAGTTTTATAAGTTTTCCTCTTTACCTTTTGTGGTCAATTCCAATATATACACGTTTTAATAAGCAATGTTCAAAACCTAAAACATATTTTGTACGATGAAACAAGGTTTTTGGACAGTGTTTGCAGCTCACTGGTAGAGCATTTGACTGCAGGTAAAAAGGTCCCCAATTGAACTATGGGCACCCCCTCATCAGAGTGCTCCACTTTTTCCGATGGTTTCCTGAGCTTTTCCAATTTTATTGAGCCGTGTTTTATACGCAAATCGTGTTATGTATAATTGCATTACTATGCTTGACAGGGGGTGTAGCTCAGTGGTAGAGCATTTGACTGCAGATCAAGAGGTCCCCAGTTCAACTCTGGGTGCCCCCTCTTTAGGGTCCACCACTTTTTCTGAGCTTTAAAAAAAAATAATTCTTGAGCAATTTTTTAAACCCCAAGCATGTTTTCTACAGACAAATCTGCAACATTGCCAGGTGGTGTAGCTCATTGGTAGAGCATTTCACTGCAGATCAAGAAGTCCTGACTCCAGCTCTGGGTGCCACCCCCTAATCAGAGTCCTCTACTTCTTCCAAGTGTTTTCTAATTTTATACAAATTACTTGAGCAATGTTTTAAACCCAAAAAGTGTTTTGTATAATGTAATCAACATACTTAAAAGGGGGTGTAGCTCAGTGGTAGAGCATTTGACTGCAGATCAAGAGGTCCCCAGTTCAACTCTGGGTGCCCCCTCATCAGGTTCCTCCACTCCCGTTGAACAAAGTCTCAACTTGTACAACTCATTTTAGTGTTGTTCAAAATCACAAATGCCATTTGTACAATTAAACAAATTTGTAATATCGGATAGGCGTGTTGCTCAGTGGTGGAGCGTTTGACTGCGGGTAAGAAGGTCCCCAGTTCAAATCTGGGCGCCCCCTCATCAGAGTCCTACACTTTTTCCCCTCATCAGACTCTCATTAGCGTTGTGCAAAACCACAAATGCTATTTGTACAATTGAACACATTTGTAATATCAGACAGGTGTGTTGCTCACTGGTAGAACATTTGACTGCAGAACAAGAAGTGTCCACTTCAAATGTAGTTAGTTTTCCTCTTTACCTTTTGTGGTCAATTCCAATATATACATGTTTTAATGAGCAATGTTCAAAACCTAAAACATAATTTGTACGATGAAACAAGGTTTTTGGACAGGGTTTGCAGCTCACTGGTAGAGCATTTGACTGCAGGTAAAAAGGTCCCCAATTCAACTCTAGGCGCCCCCTCATCAGAGTGCTCCACTTTTCCCGATGGTTTCCTGAGCTTCTCCAATTTTATTGAGCCATGTTTTATACGCAAATCGTGTTATGTAAAATTGAATTACTATGTTTAACAGGGGGTGTAGCTCAGTGGTAGAGCATTTGACTGCAGATCAAGAGGTCCCCAGTTCAACTCTGGGCGCCCCCTCATCAGGTTCCTCCACTTCCTTTGAACAAAGTATCAACTTGTACAACTCTTTTTAGTATTGTTCAAAATCACAAATGCCATTTGTACAATTAAACAAATTTGTAATATCGGACAGGCGTGTTGCTCAGTGGTGGATCGTTTGACTGCCGAACAAGAAGTCCCTACTTCATTTCTGGTTACTCTCATAAGTTTTCCTTTTGTCCTTTTGTGGTCGATACCAATACATACAAGTTTTAAAAAGCAATGTTCAAAACCTAAAACATATTTTGTATGATGAAACAAGGCTTTTGGATTGTGTTTGCAGCTCACTGGTAGAGCATTTCACTACAGATAAAAAGGTCCCCAATTCAACTCTGGCGCCCCCTCATCTGAGTGCTCCACTTTTTCCGATGGTTTCCTGAGCTTCTCCAATTTTATTGAGCCATGTTTTATATGCAAATCGTGTTATGTCTAATTTAATTTATATTTTTATCAGGGGGTGTAGCAGCTACACCCCCTGATAAAAATATAAATTAAATTAGACATAAGTGGAGGACCCTTTAACTGCAGATCAAGAGGTCCCTAGTTCAACTCTGGACCCTCTTCAGGATCCACCACTTTTTCTGAGCTTTAAAAATATTCTTCTATTTTTGAAACCCCAAGCATATTTTGTACAAACAAATTTGCAACATTGCCAGGTGGTGTAGCTCATTGGTAGAGCATTTGACTGCAGATCAAGAAGTCCCGAGTTCAGCTCTGGGCCCCATCCCCTAATCAGAGTCCCTTACTTCTTCTGAGCATTTTTTGTTCTTCTACAATTTTTTTGAGCAATGTTTTAAACCCAAAAAGTGTTTTACAATAGAATCAACATACACAAAAGGGGGTGTAGCTCAGTGGTAGAGCATTTGACTGCAGATCAACAGGTCCCCAGTTCAACTCTGGGTGCCCCCTCAACAGGTTCCTTCACCTTCTGTGAACAAAGTCTCAACTTATATGACTCTCATTAGCGTTGTGCAAAACCACAAATGCTATTTGTACAATTGAACACATTTGTAATATCAGACAGGTGTGTTGCTCACTGGTAGAACATTTGACTGCAGAACAAGAAGTGTCCACTTCAAATGTAGTTAGTTTTATAAGTTTTCCTCTTTACCTTTTGTGGTCAATTCCAATATATACACGTTTTAATGAGCAATGTTCAAAACCTAAAACATATTTTGTACGATGAAACAAGGTTTTTGGACAGTGTTTGCAGCTCACTGGTAGAGCATTTGACTGCAGGTAAAAAGGTCCCCAATTGAACTATGGGCGCCCCCTCATCAGAGTGCTCCACTTTTTCCGATGGTTTCCTGAGCTTTTCCAATTTTATTGAGCCGTGTTTTATACGCAAATCGTGTTATGTATAATTGCACAATGCTTGACAGGGGGTGTAGCTCAGTGGTAGAGCATTTGACTGCAGATCAAGAGGTCCCCAGTTCAACTCTGGGTGCCCCCTCTTTAGGGTCCACCACTTTTTCTGAGCTTTAAAAAAAAATAATTCTTGAGCAATTTTTTAAACCCCAAGCATGTTTTCTACAGACAAATCTGCAACATTGCCAGGTGGTGTAGCTCATTGGTAGAGCATTTCACTGCAGATCAAGAAGTCCTGACTCCAGCTCTGGGTGCCACCCCCTAATCAGAGTCCTCTACTTCTTCCAAGTGTTTTCTAATTTTATACAAATTACTTGAGCAATGTTTTAAACCCAAAAAGTGTTTTGTATAATGTAATCAACATACTTAAAAGGGGGTGTAGCTCAGTGGTAGAGCATTTGACTGCAGATCAAGAGGTCCCCAGTTCAACTCTGGGTGCCCCCTCATCAGGTTCCTCCATTCCCTTTGAACAAAGTCTCAACTTGTACAACTCATTTTAGTGTTGTTCAAAATCACAAATGCCATTTGTACAATTAAACAAATTTGTAATATCGGACAGGCGTGTTGCTCCGTGGTGGAGCGTTTGACTGCGGGTAAAAAGGTCCCCAGTTCAAATCTGGGTGCCCCCTCATCAGAGTCCTCTACTTTTTCCGATGGTTTCCTGAGCTTCTCCAATCTTATTGAGCCATGTTTTATACCCAAATTGTGTTATGTCTAATTGAATTATTATCTTTATCAGGGGGTGTAGCTCAATGGAGGACCCTTTGACTGCAGATCAAGAGGTCCCTAGTTCAACTCTGGACCCTCTTCAGGATCCACCACTTTTTCTGAGTTTTAAAAATTTTCTTGAGCAATTTTTTTAAACCCCAAGCATATTTTGTACAAACAAATTTGCAACATTGCCAGGTGGTGTAGCTCATTGGAAGAGCATTTGACTGCAGATCAAGAAGTCCCGAGTTCAGCTCTGGGCGCCACCCCCTAATCAGAATCCCCTACTTCTTCTGAGCATTTTTTGTTCTTCTACTTTTTTTTTTAGCAATGTTTTAAAACCAAAAAGTGTTTTTATAATAGAATCAACATACTTAAAAGGGGGTGTAGCTCAGTGGTAGAGCATTTGACTGCAGATCAACAGGTCCCCAGTTCAACTCTGGGTGCCCCCTCAACAGGTTCCTTCACTTTCTGTGAACAAAGTCTCAACTTATACGACTCTCATTAGCGTTGTGCAAAACCACAAATGCTATTTGCACAATTGAACACATTTGTAATATCAGACAGGTGTGTTGCTCACTGGTAGAACATTTGACTGCAGAACAAGTGTCCACTTCAAATGTAGTTAGTTTTATAAGTTTTCCTCTTTACCTTTTGTGGTCAATTCCAATATATACACGTTTTAATAAGCAATGTTCAAAACCTAAAACATATTTTGTACGATGAAACAAGGTTTTTGGACAGTGTTTGCAGCTCACTGGTAGAGCATTTGACTGCAGGTAAAAAGGTCCCCAATTGAACTATGGGCACCCCCTCATCAGAGTGCTCCACTTTTTCCGATGGTTTCCTGAGCTTTTCCAATTTTATTGAGCCGTGTTTTATACGCAAATCGTGTTATGTATAATTGCATTACTATGCTTGACAGGGGGTGTAGCTCAGTGGTAGAGCATTTGACTGCAGATCAAGAGGTCCCCAGTTCAACTCTGGGTGCCCCCTCTTTAGGGTCCACCACTTTTTCTGAGCTTTAAAAAAAAATAATTCTTGAGCAATTTTTTAAACCCCAAGCATGTTTTCTACAGACAAATCTGCAACATTGCCAGGTGGTGTAGCTCATTGGTAGAGCATTTCACTGCAGATCAAGAAGTCCTGACTCCAGCTCTGGGTGCCACCCTCTAATCAGAGTCCTCTACTTCTTCCAAGTGTTTTCTAATTTTATACAAATTACTTGAGCAATGTTTTAAACCCAAAAAGTGTTTTGTATAATGTAATCAACATACTTAAAAGGGGGTGTAGCTCAGTGGTAGAGCATTTGACTGCAGATCAAGAGGTCCCCAGTTCAACTCTGGGTGCCCCCTCATCAGGTTCCTCCACTCCCGTTGAACAAAGTCTCAACTTGTACAACTCATTTTAGTGTTGTTCAAAATCACAAATGCCATTTGTACAATTAAACAAATTTGTAATATCGGATAGGCGTGTTGCTCAGTGGTGGAGCGTTTGACTGCGGGTAAGAAGGTCCCCAGTTCAAATCTGGGCGCCCCCTCATCAGAGTCCTACACTTTTTCCCCTCATCAGACTCTCATTAGCGTTGTGCAAAACCACAAATGCTATTTGTACAATTGAACACATTTGTAATATCAGACAGGTGTGTTGCTCACTGGTAGAACATTTGACTGCAGAACAAGAAGTGTCCACTTCAAATGTAGTTAGTTTTCCTCTTTACCTTTTGTGGTCAATTCCAATATATACATGTTTTAATGAGCAATGTTCAAAACCTAAAACATAATTTGTACGATGAAACAAGGTTTTTGGACAGGGTTTGCAGCTCACTGGTAGAGCATTTGACTGCAGGTAAAAAGGTCCCCAATTCAACTCTAGGCGCCCCCTCATCAGAGTGCTCCACTTTTTCCGATGGTTTCCTGAGCTTCTCCAATTTTATTGAGCCATGTTTTATACGCAAATCGTGTTATGTAAAATTGAATTAGTATGTTTAACAGGGGGTGTAGCTCAGTGGTAGAGCATTTGACTGCAGATCAAGAGGTCCCCAGTTCAACTCTGGGCGCCCCCTCATCAGGTTCCTCCACTTCCTTTGAACAAAGTATCAACTTGTACAACTCTTTTTAGTATTGTTCAAAATCACAAATGCCATTTGTACAATTAAACAAATTTGTAATATCGGACAGGCGTGTTGCTCAGTGGTGGATCGTTTGACTGCCGAACAAGAAGTCTCTACTTCATTTCTGGTTACTCTCATAAGTTTTCCTTTTGTCCTTTTGTGGTCGATACCAATACATACAAGTTTAAAAAGCAATGTTCAAAACCTAAAACATATTTTGTATGATGAAACAAGGCTTTTGGATTGTGTTTGCAGCTCACTGGTAGAGCATTTCACTACAGATAAAAAGGTCCCCAATTCAACTCTGGCGCCCCCTCATCTGAGTGCTCCACTTTTTCCGATGGTTTCCTGAGCTTCTCCAATTTTATTGAGCCATGTTTTATACGCAAATCGTGTTATTTCTAATTGAATTTAGATCTTTATCAGGGGGTGTAGCTCAGTGGAGGACCCTTTAACTGCAGATCAAGAGGTCCCTAGTTCAACTCTGGACCCTCTTCAGGATCCACCACTTTTTCTGAGCTTTAAAAATATTCTTCTATTTTTGAAACGCCAAGCATATTTTGTACAAACAAATTTGCAACATTGCCAGGTGGTGTAGCTCTGGTAGAGCATTTGACTGCAGATCAAGAAGTCCCGAGTTCAGCTCTGTGCCCCACCCTCTAATCAGAGTCCCTTACTTCTGAGCATTTTTTGTTCTTCTACAATTTTCTTGAGCAATGTTTTAAACCCAAAAAGTGTTTTACAATAGAATCAACATACACAAAAGGGGGTGTAGCTCAGTGGTAGAGCATTTGACTGCAGATCAACAGGTCCCCAGTTCAACTCTGGGTGCCCCCTCAACAGGTTCCTTCACCTTCTGTGAACAAAGTCTCAACTTATACGACTCTCATTAGCGTTGTGCAAAACCACAAATGCTATTTGTACAATTGAACACATTTGTAATATCAGACAGGTGTGTTGCTCACTGGTAGAACATTTGACTGCAGAACAAGAAGTGTCCACTTCAAATGTAGTTAGTTTTATAAGTTTTCCTCTTTACCTTTTGTGGTCAATTCCAATATATACACGTTTTAATGAGCAATGTTCAAAACCTAAAACATATTTTGTACGATGAAACAAGGTTTTTGGACAGGGTTTACAGCTCACTGGTAGAGCATTTGACTGCAGGTAAAAAGGTCCCCAATTGAACTATGGGCGCCCCCCCATCAGAGTGCTCCACTTTTTCCGATGGTTTCCTGAGCTTTTCCAATTTTATTGAGCCGTGTTTTATACGCAAATCGTGTTATGTATAATTGCATTACTATGCTTGACAGGGGGTGTAGCTCAGTGGTAGAGCATTTGACTGCAGATCAAGAGGTCCCCAGTTCAACTCTGGGTGCCCCCTCTTTAGGTTCCACCACTTTTTCTGAGCTTTAAAAAAAAATAATTCTTGAGCAATTTTTTAAACCCCAAGCATGTTTTCTACAGACAAATCTGCAACATTGCCAGGTGGTGTAGCTCATTGGTAGAGCATTTCACTGCAGATCAAGAAGTCCTGACTCCAGCTCTGGGTGCCACCCCCTAATCAGAGTCCTCTACTTCTTCCAAGTGTTTTCTAATTTTATACAAATTACTTGAGCAATGTTTTAAACCCAAAAAGTGTTTTGTATAATGTAATCAAAATACTTAAAAGGGGGTGTAGCTCAGTGGTAGAGCATTTGACTGCAGATCAAGAGGTCCCCAGTTCAACTCTGGGTGCCCCCTCATCAGGTTCCTCCACTCTAGGGATGGGCGATACCACACTTTTAGGATTCGATACGATACCGATACTTTTTCTCGCATTTTCATCGATACCGATACCGATACCAATAATTTCTTATTGGCAATTTTTTGTCAGTCAAAAATATTATTACTATTGTTATTATTTAAGACAAATCACAAGACAACTACAGACCATTTATACCAGATGTATTATGGTCAATATATAATAAAAGTAAAATTAAAATAAATAACATAAATATGAAAAATAAATTAAATATTATATATAATAATAACTATATATTATATATAATAATAATTAAATATTAGGGCTTTCCAATTAACAGTCAAATCCGAATTGCAAGAAGCTACAGTTATTTTTTAAAGTTTGTGATATAATTAGCAATTAATGAAATATGAAATAGGCTAATGTTTTCGAAACGTAAGAAATCATGTTACAGATTAAAACGAAAATCACATTCAATCATATATTCAAGATTTTCTTGGAAAAAAATAAAACTGTAATGCAAAGATGAAGAATCTCCAAATTGTATCTCTTTCTTATCTTGTTTTAAATACTCAAGCTATTTTCAACTAGGGATGATGTTTGATAAGAAATTATCGAGTTCGAGTCTATTATCGAATCCTCTTATCGAACCGATTCCTTATCGATTCTCTTATCGAGTCCAGATAGGTTGTTGTATATGGAAAAAAAAACCAAAATATTTGGTTTAACAAAAGCTCACTTTTATTATATAAGAAAACAATTTAATCTAAAAAATAAATAAATATTGACTGTTACCCCCCTAAAAAAATAAAATAAAATAAATAAATATTGACTGTTGTTACCCAAAAGGATATTAAGTGGGATTTATCAGAAAAACAAATATATACAGTATCACAAAAACAACCTGTCTCTGTGATCACTATAGGTGTATAAATAATACTATAGTGTTAAATAAAATCAGTCCCTTGGGCACAAAACTGGAAATTATACAGCTCTCCAAAAAGTGCACTTCTGCTGCTATTTGACATAACTGTTTGTTATGATGCTTTGACATTTTTGCACTTTATTTCTTTATTGAAAGAAAATTCTATGAAGAGAAAAGTTGTTTGCAAATGTGGTTACAATGCTAAAAAATGAAAAGTTAAAGCTAAAAAAAGAAATACACTTTATTGAGTTAACATTATTTCTTTATAGGGGGAAAGATGTTATGAGCTAGGGAATATAACAACTACACTACCCATCATGCAACGGGAGTGACGAGCATGCGCGGTAGCCCCGAAAAGTGTTGCATGTCGTCACCCGTGAAAGTAAACGTCAAGAACTCAGCCAACACGCCTCGTCTGCATTATTTATAATTAGACAGACAACACATATACAGTGTGATTTTGTTTTGTTTACAAGGAAAGAAAAACAAAAGTTAAAAAAAGGAGATGTGTTGTATATATATGTATGTGCTGCGGTTGCTTTAAGAACGTTGCGACAGCTGCCGTAAAGGAGGTGCGTTGCTAGCCTGGTTGCTATGTTTCCGGTGGGTCGTAAAAGTGTTCTTCATGTGTTTGTACCCTGCTCAAATCTCTCAGTAAAGTTATTCATTGGATTATACCTTTTGTTTTGAACTTTATTACACCTTGGAACGCTTTTTCCCGACCATTTTTTTCCTGCTTTTGCTATCTGCGCCTAATGACTGAGCTACGTGACTGATTTCTTGTGATGTCACACGGAGCATTTCTGGTCGGGACGGGATTCGTTCCGAGGGATTCGAATGAAGAACCAACTCTTTTCTTTACTATAGTGGTCTCGGTAACGAGTACCGGTTCTCAAAAAGGGATTCGAGTCCGAGGACTCGGTTCTTTTCTTATCGAATAACCGGGAAAACCGGTTTCGAGTATCATCCCTATTTTCAACTAACAGTAAATTCCCCTGTGTGGAAATTATTTGAATTTAGGATAATCATTTAAACAAAAATATTCAGTAAACATTACTAAAAACAAAAACAAAACAATGCCTGTTTTAAGGCAACAATTGGACAACACTGGATATTCCTGGCTGCATCGCTGTCGGCTGGCTGTGTGTGTGTTGCACGTTGACGACGCTCATTCGCTGTCTCCTGTCACGTGACTGGGCCAGCTCTATACTCTGCCAGGTACAGGGCTGTCCCAGCACATAGTAAGTTAAGTAAGTCATCAAAAACATCTGAAAGTGATGCTTGCACCCCCCACACGCCGTTTTTTGGTTTATATCGATACTTTTTTCAGAAAAGTGATGCCAAATGAGCAGCGTGTGAGTATCGATATATCGATACCACAGGATCGATACGCACATCCCTACTCCACTCCCTTTGAACAAAGTCTCAACTTGTACAACTCATTTTAGTGTTGTTCAAAATCACAAATGCCATTTGTACAATTAAACAAATTTGTAATATCGGATAGGCGTGTTGCTCAGTGGTGGAGCGTTTGACTGCGGGTAAGAAGGTCCCCAGTTCAAATCTGGGCGCCCCCTCATCAGAGTCCTACACTTTTTCCCCTCATCAGACTCTCATTAGCGTTGTGCAAAACCACAAATGCTATTTGTACAATTGAACACATTTGTAATATCAGACAGGTGTGTTGCTCACTGGTAGAACATTTGACTGCAGAACAAGAAGTGTCCACTTCAAATGTAGTTAGTTTTCCTCTTTACCTTTTGTGGTCAATTCCAATATATACATGTTTTAATGAGCAATGTTCAAAACCTAAAACATAATTTGTACGATGAAACAAGGTTTTTGGACAGGGTTTGCAGCTCACTGGTAGAGCATTTGACTGCAGGTAAAAAGGTCCCCAATTCAACTCTGGGCGCCCCCTCATCAGAGTGCTCCACTTTTTCCGATGGTTTCCTGAGCTTCTCCAATTTTATTGAGCCGTGTTTTATACGCACATCGTGTTATGTAAAATTGAATTAATACGTTTAACAGGGGGTGTAGCTCAGTGGTAGAGCATTTGACTGCAGATCAAGAGGTCCCCAGTTCAACTCTGGGCGCCCCCTCATCAGGTTCCTCCACTTCCTTTGAACAAAGTATCAACTTGTACAACTCTTTTTAGTGTTGTTCAAAATCACAAATGCCATTTGTACAATTAAACAAATTTGTAATATCGGACAGGCGTGTTGCTCAGTGGTGGATCGTTTGACTGCCGAACAAGAAGTCTCTACTTCATTTCTGGTTACTCTCATAAGTTTTCCTTTTGTCCTTTTGTGGTCAATACCAATACATACAAGTTTTAAAAAGCAATGTTCAAAACCTAAAACATATTTTGTATGATGAAACAAGGTTTTTGGATTGTGTTTGCAGCTCACTGGTAGAGCATTTCACTACAGATAAAAAGGTCCCCAATTCAACTCTGGGCGTCCCCTCATCTGAGTGCTCCACTTTTTCCGATGGTTTCCTGAGCTTTTCCAATTTTATTGAGCCGTGTTTTATACGCAAATCGTGTTATGTCTAATTGAATTTATATCTTTATCAGGGGGTGTAGCTCAGTGGAGGACCCTTTGACTGCAGATCAAGAGGTCCCTAGTTCAACTCTGGACCCTCTTCAGGATCCACCACTTTTTCTGAGCTTTAAAAATATTCTTCTATTTTTGAAACCCCAAGCATATTTTGTACAAACAAATTTGCAACATTGCCAGGTGGTGTAGCTCATTGGTAGAGCATTTGACTGCAGATCAAGAAGTCCCGAGTTCAGCTCTGGGCCCCACCCCCTGATCAGAGTCCCTTACTTCTTCTGAGCATTTTTTGTTCTTCTACAATTTTCTTGAGCAATGTTTTAAACCCAAAAAGTGTTTTACAATAGAATCAACATACACAAAAGGGGGTGTAGCTCAGTGGTAGAGCATTTGACTGCAGATCAACAGGTCCCCAGTTCAACTCTGGGTGCCCCCTCAACAGGTTCCTTCACCTTCTGTGAACAAAGTCTCAACTTATACGACTCTCATTAGCGTTGTGCAAAACCACAAATGCTATTTGTACAATTGAACACATTTGTAAAATCAGACAGGTGTGTTGCTCACTGGTAGAACATTTGACTGCAGAACAAGAAGTGTCCACTTCAAATGTCGTTAGTTTTATAAGTTTTCCTCTTTACCTTTTGTGGTCAATTCCAATATATACACGTTTTAATGAGCAATGTTCAAAACCTAAAACATATTTTGTACGATGAAACAAGGTTTTTGGACAGTGTTTGCAGCTCACTGGTAGAGCATTTGACTGCAGGTAAAAAGGTCCCCAATTGAACTATGGGCGCCCCCTCATCAGAGTGCTCCACTTTTTCCGATGGTTTCCTGAGCTTTTCCAATTTTATTGAGCCGTGTTTTATACGCAAATCGTGTTATGTATAATTGAATTACTATGCTTGACAGGGGGTGTAGCTCAGTGGTAGAGCATTTGACTGCAGATCAAGAGGTCCCCAGTTCAACTCTGGGTGTCCCCTCTTCAGGGTCTGCCACTTTTTCTGAGCTTTAAAGAAAATAATTCTTGAGCAATTTTTTAAACCCCAAGCATGTTTTCTACAGAGAAATCTGCAACATTGCCAGGTGGTGTAGCTCATTGGTAGAGCATTTCACTGCAGATCAAGAAGTCCCGAGTCCAGCTCTGGGTGCCACCCACTAATCAGAGTCCTCTACTTCTTCCGAGTGTTTTCGGATTTTCTACAAATTACTTGAGCAATGTTTTAAACCCAAAAAGTGCTTTGTATAATGGAATCAGCTTACTTAACAGGGGGTGTAGCTCAGTGGTAGAGCATTTGACTGCAGATCAAGAGGTCCCCAGTTCAACTCAGGGCGCCCCCTCATCAGGTTCCTCCATTTCCTTTGAACAAAGTCTCAACTTGTACAACTCTTTTAAGTGTTAATCAAAATCACAAATTCCATTTGTACATTAAACAAATTTGTAATATCGGACAGGCGTGTTGCTCAGTGGTGGAGCGTTTGACTGCGGGTAAAAAGGTCCCCAGTTCAAATCTGGGCGCCCCCTCATCAGAGTCCTCCACTTTTTCCGATGGTTTCCTGAGCTTCTCCAATCTTATTGAGCCATGTTTTATACCCAAATTGTGTTATGTCTAATTGAATTATTATCTTCATCAGGGGGTGTAGCTCAGTGGAGGACCCTTTGACTGCAGATCAAGAGGTCCCTAGTTCAACTCTGGACCCTCTTCAGGATCCACCACTTTTTCTGAGTTTTAAACATTTTCTTGAGCAATTTTTTAAACCCCAAGCATATTTTGTACAAACAAATTAGCAACATTGCTAGGTGGTGTAGCTCATTGGTAGAGCATTTGACTGCAGATCAAGAAGTCCCGAGTTCAGCTCTGGGCGCCACCCCCTAATCAGAATCCCCTACTTCTTCTGAGCATTTTTTGTTCTTCTACTTTTTTTTTGAGCAATGTTTTAAAACCAAAAAGTGTTTTTATAATACAATCAACATACTTAAAAGGGGGTGTAGCTCAGTGATAGAGCATTTGACTGCAGATCAACAGGTCCCCAGTTCAACTCTGGGTGCCCCCTCATCAGGTTCCTTCACCTTCTGTGAACAAAGTCTCAACTTATACGACTCTCATTAGCGTTGTGCAAAACCACAAATGCTATTTGTACAATTGAACACATTTGTAATATCAGGCAGGTGTGTTGCTCACTGGTAGAACATTTGACTGCAGAACAAGAAGTGTCCACTTCAAATGTCATTAGTTTTCCTCTTTACCTTTTGTGGTCAATTCCAATATATACATGTTTTAATGAGCAATGTTCAAAACCTAAAACATAATTTGTACAATGAAACAAGGTTTTTTGGACAGGGTTTGCAGCTCACTGGTAGAGCATTTGACTGCAGGTAAAAAGGTCCCCAATTCAACTCTAGGCGCCACCTCATCTGAGTGCTCCACTTTTTCCGATGGTTTCCTGAGCTTCTCCAATTTTATTGAGCCATGTTTTATACGCAAATCGTGTTATGTAAAATTGAATTGCTACATTTAACAGGGGGTGTAGCTCAGTGGTAGAGCATTTGACTGCAGATCAAGAGGTCCCCAGTTCAACTCTGGGTGCCCCCTCATCAGGTTCCTCCACTTCCTTTGAACAAAGTATCAACTTGTACAACTCTTTTTAGTGTTGTTCAAAATCACAAATGCCATTTGTACAATTAAACAAATTTGTAATATCGGACAGGCGTGTTGCTCAGTGGTGGATCGTTTGACTGCCGAACAAGAAGTCTCTACTTCATTTCTGGTTACTCTCATAAGTTTTCCTTTTGTCCTTTTGTGGTCAATACCAATACATACAAGTTTTAAAAAGCAATGTTCAAAACCTAAAACATATTTTGTATGATGAAACAAGGTTTTTGGATTGTGTTTGCAGCTCACTGGTAGAGCATTTCACTACAGATAAAAAGGTCCCCAATTCAACTCTGGCGCCCCCTCATCTGAGTGCTCCACTTTTTCCGATGGTTTCCTGAGCTTTTCCAATTTTATTGAGCCGTGTTTTATACGCAAATCGTGTTATGTCTAATTGAATTTATATCTTTATCAGGGGGTGTAGCTCAGTGGATGACCCTTTGACTGCAGATCAAGAGGTCCCTAGTTCAACTCTGTACCCTCTTCAGGATCCACCACTTTTTCTGAGCTTTAAAATTATTCTTCTATTTTTGAAACCCCAAGCATATTTTGTACAAACAAATTTGCAGCATTGCCAGGTGGTGTAGCTCATTGGTAGAGCATTTGACTGCAGATCAAGAAGTCCCGAGTTCAGCTCTGGGCCCCACCCCCTGATCAGAGTCCCTTACTTCTTCTGAGCATTTTTTGTTCTTCTACAATTTTCTTGAGCAATGTTTTAAACCCAAAAAGGGTTTTACAATAGAATCAACATACACAAAAGGGGGTGTAGCTCAGTGGTAGAGCATTTGACTGCAGATCAACAGGTCCCCAGTTCAACTCTGGGTGCCCCCTCAACAGGTTCCTTCACCTTCTGTGAACAAAGTCTCAACTTATATGACTCTCATTAGCGTTGTGCAAAACCACAAATGCTATTTGTTTGTACAATTGAACACATTTGTAATATCAGACAGGTGTGTTGCTCACTGGTAGAACATTTGACTGCAGAACAAGAAGTGTCCACTTCAAATGTAGTTAGTTTTATAAGTTTTCCTCTTTATCTTTTGTGGTCAATTCCAATATATACACGTTTTAATGAGCAATGTTCAAAACCTAAAACATATTTTGTACGATGAAACAAGGTTTTTGGACAGTGTTTGCAGCTCACTGGTAAAGCATTTGACTGCAGGTAAAAAGGTCCCCAATTGAACTATGGGCGCCCCCTCATCAGAGTGCTCCACTTTTTCCGATGGTTTCCTGAGCTTTTCCAATTTTATTGAGCCGTGTTTTATACACAAATCGTGTTATGTATAATTGCATTACTATGCTTGACAGGGGGTGTAGCTCAGTGGTAGAGCATTTGACTGCAGATCAAGAGGTCCCCAGTTCAACTCTGGGTGCCCCCTCTTTAGGGTCCACCACTTTTTCTGAGCTTTAAAAAAAAATAATTGTTGAGCAATTTTTTAAACCCCAAGCATGTTTTCTACAGACAAATCTGCAACATTGCCAGGTGGTGTAGCTCATTGGTAGAGCATTTCACTGCAGATCAAGAAGTCCTGACTCCAGCTCTGGGTGCCACCCCCTAATCAGAGTCCTCTACTTCTTCCAAGTGTTTTCTAATTTTATACAAATTACTTGAGCAATGTTTTAAACCCAAAAAGTGTTTTGTATAATGTAATCAACATACTTAAAAGGGGGTGTAGCTCAGTGGTAGAGCATTTGACTGCAGATCAAGAGGTCCCCAGTTCAACTCTGGGTGCCCCCTCATCAGGTTCCTTCACTCCCTTTGAACAAAGTCTCAACTTGTACAACTCATTTTAGTGTTGTTCAAAATCACAAATGCCATTTGTACAATTAAATACATTTGTAATATCGGATAGGCGTGTTGCTCAGTGGTGGAGTGTTTGACTGCCGGGAAGAAGGTCCCCAGTTCAAATCTGGGCGCCCCCTCATCAGACTCTCATTAGCGTTGTGCAAAACCACAAATGCTATTTGTACAATTGAACATATTTGTAATATCAGACAGGTGTGTTGCTCACTGGTAGAACATTTGACTGCAGAACAAGAAGTGTCCACTTCAAATGTCGTTAGTTTTATAATGTTTCCTTTTTACCTTTTGTGGTCAATTCCAATATATACCGTAATTTCCGGACTATAAGCCGCTACTTTTCCCCTCGTTCTGGTCCCTGCGGCTTATACAAGGGTGCGGCTTATTTACGGCCTGTTCTTCTCCGACACCGACGAAGAGGATTTTGGTGGTTTTAGTACGCAGGAGGAAGACGATGACACAATGATTAAAGACTGACTGACTTTTCATATATCGATAGGCTGGTTATTTTGATAACGTACAGGTGAGCACTTTGTATTAATTTGCACCGTTGTATTATTTGTACTCTGCACGAATGCTGTTCGCCATGTCAAAGATGTGAAAGTTTGATTGAATGATTGAAAGATTTATTGTTAATAAATGGGACGCTTTGCGTTCCCAGTCATCTCTGTCCCGACAATCCCCTCCGTGGTAGCAGGAACCCCTATATACTACGGTAATTACACATCAAAACCCTGCGGCTTATAGTCGGGTGCGGCTTATATATGGAGCAATCTGTATTTTCCCCTAAATTTAGCTGGTGCGGCTTATAGTCAGGTGCGGCTTATAGTCCGGAAATTACGGTACATGTTTTAATGAGCAATGTTCAAAACCTAAAACATAATTTGTACGATGAAACAAGATTTTTGGACAGGGGTTGCAGCTCACTGGTAGAGCATTTGACTGCAGGTAAAAAGGTCCCCAATTCAACTCTGGGCGCCCCCTCATCAGAGTGCTCCACTTTTTACGATGGTTTCCTGAGCTTCTCCAATTTTATTGAGCCGTGTTTTATACGCAAATCGTGTTATGTATAATTGAATTACTCTGCTTAACAGGAGGTGTAGCTCTGTGGTAGAGCATTTGACCGCAGATCAAGAGGTCCCCAGTTCAACTCTGGGTGTCCCCTCTTCAGGTCTGCCACTTTTTCTGAGCTTTAAAAAAAATAATTCTTGAGCATTTTTTTAAACCCCAAGCATGTTTTCTACAGACAAATCTGCAACATTGCCAGGTGGTGTAGCTCATTGGTAGAGCATTTCACTGCAGATCAAGAAGTCCCGAGTCCAGCTCTGGGTGCCACCCCCTAATCAGAGTCCTCTACTTCTTCCGAATGTTTTCGGATTTTCTACAAATTACTTGAGCAATGTTTTAAACCCAAAAAGTGCTTTGTATAATGGAATCGGCTTACTTAACAGGGGGTGTAGCTCAGTGGTGGAGCATTTGACTGCAGATCAAGAGGTCCCCAATTCAACTCTGGGTGCCCCTTCATCAGGTTCCTCCATTTCCTTTGAACAAAGTCTCAACTTGTACAACTCTTTTTAGTGTTAATCAAAATCACAAATTCCATTTGTACATTAAACAAATTTGTAATATCGGACAGGCGTGTTGCTCAGTGGTGGAGCGTTTGACTGCGGGTAAAAAGGTCCCCAGTTCAAATCTGGGCGCCCCCTCATCAGAGTCCTCCACTTTTTCCGATGGTTTCCTGAGCTTCTCCAATCTTATTGAGCCATGTTTTATACCCAAATTGTGTTATGTCTAATTGAATTATTATCTTTATCAGGGGGTGTAGCTCAGTGGAGGACCCTTTGACTGCAGATCAAGAGGTCCCTAGTTCAACTCTGGACCCTCTACAGGATACACCACATTTTCTGAGTTTTTAAAAATTTTCTTGAGCAATTTTTTAAACCCCAAGCATATTTTGTACAAACAAATTTGCAACATTGCTAGGTGGTGTAGCTCATTGGTAGAGCATTTGACTGCAGATCAAGAAGTCCCGAGTTCAGCTCTGGGCGCCACCCCCTAATCAGAATCCCCTACTTCTTCTGAGCATTTTTTGTTCTTCTACTTTTTTTTTTAGCAATGTTTTAAAACCAAAAAGTGTTTTTATAATAGAATCAACATACTTAAAGGGGGGTGTAGCTCAGTGGTAGAGCATTTGACTGCAGATCAACAGGTCCCCAGTTCAACTCTGGGTGCCCCCTCATCAGGTTCCTTCACCTTCTGTGAACAAAGACTCAACTTATATGACTCTCATTAGCGTTGTGCAAAACCACAAATGCTATTTACAATTGAACACATTTGTAATATCGGACAGGTGTGTTGCTCAGTGGTAGAACATTTGACTGCAGAACAAGAAGTGTCCACTTCAAATGTAGTTAGTTTTCCTCTTTACCTTTTGTGGTCAATTCCAATATATACATGTTTTAATGAGCAATGTTCAAAACCTAAAACATAATTTGTACGATGAAACAAGGTTTTTGGACAGGGTTTGCAGCTCACTGGTAGAGCATTTGACTGCAGGTAAAAAGGTCCCCAATTCAACTCTAGGCGCCCCCTCATCAGAGTGCTCCACTTTTTCCGATGGTTTCCTGAGCTTCTCCAATTTTATTGAGCCATGTTTTATACGCAAATCGTGTTATGTAAAATTGAATTACCGTATTTTCCGCACCATAAGCCGCACCTAAAAACCACAATTTTTGTCAAAAGCAGACAGTGCGGCTAATAACCCGGTGCGCCTTATATATGGATTAATATTCATATTTATTTTCATAAGGTTTAGGTCTCGCAACTACGGTAAACAGTCGCCATCTTTTTTCCCCGTAAAAGAGGAAGCGCTTCTTCTTCTACGGTAAGCAACCGCCCCATAGAAGAGGAAGCGCTTCTTCTTCTACTGTAAGCAACCGCCAAGGTGAGCACCCGCCCCCAGAGAAGAAGAAGCTCGCGGATATTTAATTTCATTTGTTTTTCTGTAAAGACAACAAAATGTCTCCTACTAAGAGACACGCGTACAAGGTTCCACTGACTTTTGATATTCATGTGAACCGCACTGTGGATACAACGGGAACACGTACGGTGAATATTCGCACCACAGGGAATGAGAAGTCGTCCTACTGTGGTTCTAGCTTGCCATGCTAACGGCCAGAAACTTCCACCCACGGTGATATTCAAAAGGAAGACCTTGCCAAAAGAGAACTTTCCAGCCGGCATCATCATAAAAGCTAACTCGAAGGGATGGATGGATGAAGAAAAGATGAGCGAGTGGTTGATAGACGTTTACGCGAAGACACCGGGTGACTTTTTTCACGCAGCGCCGTTCCTGTTGATCTACGACTGCATGCGCGTCCACATCACAGATGGTGTCAAAAAACAAGTGAAGCACACCGAAGAAGAATAATTCGAGGGATTTGTAGATGAGTAATAACTTCAGAAAGTGAGCTTTAAATGTTTATTTTGTGTGTTGTGTGACACTAACGTATGAGCAACGTTGAGTTATTGATGTTGCTATTGCTCTGCACTATTTTGAGTGTTACTATTTTTGTGATTGCACATTTGCACATTACATTTTGGGAGTGAACAGAGTTGTTAGAACGCTGGTTTGTAATATATTATTAAAATTTGACTGACCTATCTGACTGTTTTGTTGACATTCCCTTTAGCGTAGCGTAGGTGCGGCTAATAGCACGGGGCGGCTAACAGGTAAACAAAGTTTTGAAATATGCCGTTCATTAAACGTGCGGCTAATAACACGGGGCGCCTTATGGTGCGGAAAATACGGTACTATGTTTAACAGGGGGTGTAGCTCAGTGGTAGAGCATTTGACTGCAGATCAAGAGGTCCCCAGTTCAACTCTGGGTGCCCCCTCATCAGGTTCCTCCACTTCCTTTGAACAAAGTATCAACTTGTACAGCTCTTTTTAGTGTTGTTCAAAATCACAAATGCCATTTGTACAATTAAACACATTTGTAATATCGGACAGGCGTGTTGCTCAGTGGTGGATCGTTTGACTGCCGAACAAGAAGTCTCTACTTCATTTCTGGTTACTCTCATAAGTTTTCCTTTTGTGCTTTTGTGGTCGATACCAATACATACAAGTTTTAAAAAGCAATGTTCAAAACCTAAAACATATTTTGTATGATGAAACAAGGTTTTTGGATTGTGTTTGCAGCTCACTGGTAGAGCATTTCACTACGGATAAAAAGGTCCCCAATTCAACTCTGGCGCCCCCTCATCTGAGTGCTCCACTTTTTCCGATGGTTTCCTGAGCTTCTCCAATTTTATTGAGCCATGTTTTATACGCAAATCGTGTTATGTCTAATTGAATTTATATCTTTATCAGGGGGTGTAGCTCAGTGGAGGACCCTTTGACTGCAGATCAAGAGGTCCCTAGTTCAACTCTGGACCCTCTTCAGGATCCACCACTTTTTCTGAGCTTTAAAAATATTCTTCTATTTTTGAAACCCCAAGCATATTTTGTACAAACAAATTTGCAACATTGCCAGGTGGTGTAGCTCATTGGTAGAGCATTTGACTGCAGATCAAGAAGTCCCGAGTTCAGCTCTGGGCCCCACCCCCTAATCAGAGTCCCTTACTTCTTCTGAGCATTTTTTGTTCTTCTACAATTTTCTTGAGCAATGTTTTAAACCAAAAAGTGTTTTTATAATAAAATCAACATACTTAAAAGGGGGTGTAGCTCAGTGGTAGAGCATTTGACTGCAGATCAACCTGCTCCCCTGTTCAACTCTGGGTGCCCCCTCATCAGGTTCCTTCACCTTCTGTGAACAACGTCTCAACTTATATGACTCTCATTAGCGTTGTGCAAAACCACAAATGCTATTTGTACAATTGAACACATTTGTAATATCAGGCAGGTGTGTTGCTCACTGGTGGAACATTTGACTGCAGAACAAGAAGTGTCCACTTCAAATGTCGTTAGTTTTATAAGTTTTCATCTTTACCTTTTGTGGTCAATTCCAATATATACATGTTTTAAAGAGCAATGTTCAAAACCTAAAACATATTTTGTACGATGAAACCAGGTTTTTGGACAGGGTTTGCAGCTCACTGGTAGAGCATTTGACTGCAGGTAAAAAGGTCCCCAATTCAACTCTGGGCGCCCCCTCATCAGAGTGCTCCACTTTTTCCGATGGTTTCCTGAGCTTCTCCAATTTTATTGAGCCGTGTTTTATACGCAAATCGTGTTATATATATTTGAAATGCTCTGCTTAACAGGGGGTGTAGCTCAGTGGTAGAGCATTTGACTGCAGATCAAGAGGTCCCCAGTTCAACTCTGGGTGCCCCCTCTTCAGGGTCCACCACTTTTTCTGAGCTTTAAAAAAAATAATTCTTGAGCAATTTTTTAAACCCCAAGCATGTTTTCTACAGACAAATCTGCAACATTGCCAGGTGTTGTAGCTCATTGGTAGAGCATTTCACTAAAGATCAATAAGTCCCGAGTCCAGCTCTGGGTGCCACCCCCTAATCAGAGTCCTCTACTTCTTCCGAGTGTTTTCTGATTTTATACAAATTACTTGAGCAATGTTTTAAACCCACAAAGTGTTTTGTATAAGGTAACCAACATGCTTAAAAGGGGTGTAGCTCAGTGGTAGAGCATTTGACTGCAGATCAAGAGGTCCCCAGTTCAACTCTGGGTGCCCCCTCATCAGGTTCCTCCACTCCCTTTGAACAAAGTCTCAACTTGTACAACTCATTTTAGTGTTGTTCAAAATCACAAATGCCATTTGTACAATTAAACAAATTTGTAATATCGGACAGGCATGTTGCTCAGTGGTGGAGCGTTTGACTGCGGGTAAGAAGGTCCCCAGTTCAAATCTGGGCGCCCCCTCATCAGAGTCCTCTACTTTTTCCGATGGTTTCCTGAGCTTCTCCAATCTTATTGAGCCATGTTTTATACCCAAATTGTGTAATGTCTAATTGAATTATTACCTTTATCAGGGGGTGTAGCTCAGTGGAGGACCCTTTGACTGCAGATCAAGAGGTCCCTAGTTCAACTCTGGACCCTCTTCAGGATCCACCACTTTTTCTGAGTTTTAAAAATTTTCTTGAGAAATTTTTTAAACCCCAAGCATATTTTGTACAAACAAATTTGCAACATTGCTAGGTGGTGTAGCTCATTGGTAGAGCATTTGACTGCAGATCAAGAAGTCCCGAGTTCAGCTCTGGGCGCCACCCCCTAATCAGAGTCCCTTACTTCTTCTGAGCATTTTTTGTTCTTCTACTTTTTTTTGGAGCAATGTTTTAAAACCAAAAAGTGTTTTTATATTAGAATCAACATACTTAAAAGGGGGTGTAGCTCAGTGATAGAGCATTTGACTGCAGATCAACAGGTCCCCAGTTCAACTCTGGGTGCCCCCTCATCAGGTTCCTTCACCTTCTGTGAACAAAGTCTCAACTTATATGACTCTCATTAGCGTTGTGCAAAACCACAAATGCTATTTGTACAATTGAACACATTTGTAATATCAGACAGGTGTGTTGCTCACTGGTAGAACATTTGACTGCAGAACAAGAAGTGTCCACTTCAAATGTCGTTAGTTTTCCTCTTTACCTTTTGTGGTCAATTCCAATATATACATGTTTTAATGAGCAATGTTCAAAACCTAAAACATAATTTGTACGATGAAACAAGGTTTTTGGACAGGGTTTGCAGCTCACTGGTAGAGCATTTGACTGCAGGTAAAAAGGTCCCCAATTCAACTCTAGGTGCCCCCTCATCAGAGTGCTCCACTTTTTCCGATGGTTTCCTGAGCTTCTCCAATTTTATTGAGCCATGTTTTATACGCAAATCGTGTTATGTAAAATTGAATTACTATGTTTAACAGGGGGTGTAGCTCAGTGGTAGAGCATTTGACTGCAGATCAAGAGGTCCCCAGTTCAACTCTGGGTGCCCCCTCATCAGGTTCCTCCACTTCCTTTGAACAAAGTATCAACTTGTACAACTCTTCTTAGTGTTGTTCAAAATCACAAATGCCATTTGTACAATTAAACAAATTTGTAATATCGGACAGGCGTGTTGCTCAGTGGTGGATCGTTTGACTGCCGAACAAGAAGTCTCTACTTCATTTCTGGTTACTCTCATAAGTTTTCCTTTTGTCCTTTTGTGGTCAATACCAATACATACAAGTTTTAAAAAGCAATGTTCAAAACCTAAAACATATTTTGTATGATGAAACAAGGTTTTTGGATTGTGTTTGCAGCTCACTGGTAGAACATTTCACTGCAGATAAAAAGGTCCCCAATTCAACTCTGGCGCCCCCTCATCTGAGTGCTCCACTTTTTCCGATGGTTTCCTGAGCTTCTCCAATTTTATTGAGCCATGTTTTATACGCAAATCGTGTTATGTCTAATTGAATTTATATCTTCATCAGGGGGTGTAGCTCAGTGGAGGACCCTTTGACTGCAGATCAAGAGGTCCCTAGTTCAACTCTGGACCCTCTTCAGGATCCACCACTTTTTCTGAGCTTTAAAAATATTCTTCTATTTTTGAAACCCGAAGCATATTTTGTACAAACAAATTTGCAACATTGCCAGGTGGTGTAGCTCATTGGTAGAGCATTTGACTGCAGATCAAGAAGTCCCGAGTTCAGCTCTGGGCCCCACCCCCTAATCAGAGTCCCTTACTTCTTCTGAGCATTTTTTGTTCTTCTACAATTTTCTTGAGCAATGTTTTAAACCCAAAAAGTGTTTTACAATAGAATCAACATACACAAAAGGTGGTGTAGCTCAGTGGTAGAGCATTTGACTGCAGATCAACAGGTCCCCAGTTCAACTCTGGGTGCCCCCTCAACAGGTTCGTTCACCTTCTGTGAACAAAGTCTCAACTTATACGACTCTCATTAGCGTTGTGCAAAACCACAAATGCTATTTGTACAATTGAACACATTTGTAATATCAGACAGGTGTGTTGCTCACTGGTAGAACATTTGACTGCAGAACAAGAAGTGTCCACTTCAAATGTAGTTAGTTTTATAAGTTTTCCTCTTTACCTTTTGTGGTCAATTCCAATATATACACGTTTTAATGAGCAATGTTCAAAACCTAAAACATATTTTGTACGATGAAACAAGGTTTTTGGACAGTGTTTGCAGCTCACTGGTAGAGCATTTGACTGCAGGTAAAAAGGTCCCCAATTGAACTCTGGCGCCCCCTCATCAGAGTGCTCCACTTTTTCCGATGGTTTCCTGAGCTTTTCCAATTTTATTGAGCCGTGTTTTATACGCAAATCGTGTTATGTATAATTGCATTACTATGCTTGACAGGGGGTGTAGCTCAGTGGTAGAGCATTTGACTGCAGATCAAGAGGCCCCAGTTCAACTCTGGGTGCCCCCTCTTTAGGGTCCACCTTTTTTTTCTGAGCTTTAAAAAAAAATAATTCTTGAGCAATTTTTTAAACCCCAAGCATGTTTTTTACAGACAAATCTGCAACATTGCCAGGTGGTGTAGCTCATTGGTAGAGCATTTCACTGCAGATCAAGAAGTCCTGACTCCAGCTCTGGGTGCCACCCCCTAATCAGAGTCCTCTACTTCTTCCAAGTGTTTTCTAATTTTATACAAATTACTTGAGCAATGTTTTAAACCCAAAATTGTTTTGTATAATGTAATCAACATACTTAAAAGGGGGTGTAGCTCAGTGGTAGAGCATTTGACTGCAGATCAAGAGGTCCCCAGTTCAACTCTGGGCGCCCCCTCATCAGGTTCCTCCACTCCCTTTGAACAAAGTCTCAACTTGTACAACTCATTTTAGTGTTGTTCAAAATCACAAATGCCATTTGTACAATTAAACAAATTTGTAATATCGGATAGGCGTGTTGCTCAGTGGTGGAGCGTTTGACTGCGGCTAAGAAGGTCCCCAGTTCAAATCTGGGCGCCCCCTCATCAGAGTCCTACACTTTTTCCCCTCATCAGACTCTCATTAGCGTTGTGCAAAACCACAAATGCTATTTGTACAATTGAACACATTTGTAATATCAGACAGGTGTGTTGCTCACTGGTAGAACATTTGACTGCAGAACAAGAAGTGTCCACTTCAAATGTAGTTAGTTTTCCTCTTTACCTTTTGTGGTCAATTCCAATATATACATGTTTTAATGAGCAATGTTCAAAACCTAAAACATAATTTGTACGATGAAACAAGGTTTTTGGACAGGGTTTGCAGCTCACTGGTAGAGCATTTGACTGCAGGTAAAAAGGTCCCCAATTCAACTCTGGGCGCCCCCTCATCAGAGTGCTCCACTTTTTCCGATGGTTTCCTGAGCTTCTCCAATTTTATTGAGCCATGTTTTATACGCAAATCGTGTTATGTAAAATTTAATTACTATGTTTAACAGGGGGTGTAGCTCAGTGGTAGAGCATTTGACTGCAGATCAAGAGGTCCCCAGTTCAACTCTGGGCGCCCCCTCATCAGGTTCCTCCACTTCCTTTGAACAAAGTATCAACTTGTACAACTCTTTTTAGTGTTGTTCAAAATCACAAATGCCATTTGTACAATTAAACACATTTGTAATATCGGACAGGCGTGTTGCTCAGTGGTGGATCGTTTGACTGCCGAACAAGAAGTCTCTAATTCATTTCTGGTTACTCTCATAAGTTTTCCTTTTGTCCTTTTGTGGTCGATACCAATACATACAAGTTTTAAAAAGCAATGTTCAAAACCTAAAACATATTTTGTATGATGAAACAAGGTTTTTGGATTGTGTTTGCAGCTCACTGGTAGAGCATTTCACTACGGATAAAAAGGTCCCCAATTCAATTCTGGCGCCCCCTCATCTGAGTGCTCCACTTTTTCCGATGGTTTCCTGAGCTTCTGCAATTTTATTGAGCCATGTTTTATACGCAAATTGTGTTATGTCTAATTGAATTTATATCTTTATCAGGGGGTGTAGCTCAGTGGAGGACCCTTTAACTGCAGATCAAGAGGTCTCTAGTTCAACTCTGGACCCTCTTCAGGATCCACCACTTTTTCTGAGCTTTAAAAATATTCTTCTATTTTTGAAACCCCAAGCATATTTTGTACAAACAAATTTGCAACATTGCCAGGTGGTGTAGCTCATTGGTAGAGCATTTGACTGCAGATCAAGAAGTCCCGAGTTCAGCTCTGTGCCCCACCTCTTAATCAGAGTCCCTTACTTCTTCTGAGTGTTTTTTGTTCTTCTACAATTTTCTTGAGCAATGTTTTAAACCCAAAAAGTGTTTTACCATAGAACCAACATACACAAAAGGGGGTGTAGCTCAGTGGTAGATCATTTGACTGCAGATCAACAGTTCCTCAGTTCAACTCTGGGTGCCCCCTTATCAGGTTCCTTCACCTTCTGTGAACAAAGTCTCAACTTATACAACTCTCATTAGCGTTGTGCAAAACCACAAATGCTACTTGTACAATTGAACACATTTGTAATATCAGACAGGTGTGTTGCTCACTGGTAGAACATGTGACTGCAGAACAAGAAGTGTCCACTTCAAATGTAGTTAGTTTTATAAGTTTTCCTCTTTACCTTTTGTGGTCAATTCCAATATATACACGTTTTAATGAGCAATGCTCAAAACCTAAAACATATTTTGTACGATGAAACAAGGTTTTTGGACAGGGTTTGCAGCTCACTGGTAGAGCATTTGACTGCAGGTAAAAAGGTCCCCAATTCAACTCTGGGCGCCCCCTCATCAGAGTGCTCCACTTTTTCCGATGGTTTCCTGAGCTTTTCCAATTTTATTGAGCCGTGTTTTATACGCAAATCGTGTTATGTATAATTGAATTATAATGCTTGACAGGGGGTGTAGCTCAGTGGTAGAGCATTTGACTGCAGATCAAGAGGTCCCCAGTTCAACTCTGGGTGTCCCCTTTTTTAGGGTCCACCACTTTTTCTGAGCTTTAAAAAAAAATAATTCTTGAGCAATTTTTTAAAGCCCAAGCATGTTTTCTACAGACAAATCTGCAACATTGCCAGGTGGTGTAGCTCATTGGTAGAGCATTTCACTGCAGATCAAGAAGTCCCGAGTCCAGCTCTGGGTGCCACCTCCTAATCAGAGTCCTCTACTTCTTCCGAGTGTTTTCAGATTTTATACAAATTACTTGAGCAATGTTTTAAACCCAAAAACTGTTTTGTATAATGTAATCAACATACTTCAAAGGGGTTGTGGCTCAGTGGTAGAGCATTTGACTGCAGATCAAGAAGTCCCCAGTTCAAGTCTGGGTGCCCTCTCATCAGGTTCCTCCACTCCCTTTGAACAAAGTCTCAACTTGTACAACTCATTTTAGTGTTGTTCAAAATCACAAATGCCATTTGTACAATTAAACAAATTTGTAATATCGGACAGGCGTGTTGCTCAGTGGTGGAGCGTTTGACTGCGGGTAAGAAGGTCCCCAGTTCAAATCTGGGCGCCCCCTCATCAGAGTCCTACACTTTTTCCGATGGTTTCCTGAGCTTCTCCAATCTTATTGAGACATGTTTTATACGCAAATTGTGTTATGTCTAATTGAATTATTATCTTTATCAGGGGGTGTAGCTCAGTGGAGGACCCTTTGACTGCAGATCAAGAGGTCTCTACTTCATTTCTGGTTACTCTCATAAGTTTATCTTTGTCCTTTTGTGGTCGATACCAATACATACAAGTTTTAAAAAGCAATGTTCAAAACCTAAAACATATTTTGTATGATGAAACAAGGTTTTTGGATTGTGTTTGCAGCTCACTGGTAGAGCATTTCACTGCAGATAAAAAGGTCCCCAATTCAACTCTGGCGCCCCCTCATCTGAGTGCTCCACATTTTCTGATGGTTTCCTGAGCTTCTCCAATTTTATTGAGCCGTGTTTTATACGCAAATCGTGTTATGTCTAATTGAATGTATCTCTTTATCAGGGGTTGTAGCTCAGTGGAGGACCCTTTGACTGCAGATCAAGAGGTCCCTAGTTCAACTCTGGACCCTCTTCAGGATCCACCACTTTTTCTGAGCTTTAAAAATATTCTTCTATTTTTGAAACCCCAAGCATATTTTGTACAAACAAATTTGCAACATTGCCAGGTGGTGTAGCTCATTGGTAGAGCATTTGACTGCAGATCAAGAAGTCCCGAGTTCAGCTCTGTGCCCCACCCCCTAATCAGAGTCCCTTACTTCTGAGCATTTTTTGTTCTTCTACAATTTTCTTGAGCAATGTTTTAAACCCAAAAAGTGTTTTACAATAGAATCAACATACACAAAAGGGGGTGTAGCTCAGTGGTAGAGCATTTGACTGCAGATCAACAGGTCCCCAGTTCAACTCTGGGTGCCCCCTCAACAGGTTCCTTCACCTTCTGTGAACAAAGTCTCAACTTATACGACTCTCATTAGCGTTGTGCAAAACCACAAATGCTATTTGTACAATTGAACACATTTGTAATATCAGACAGGTGTGTTGCTCACTGGTAGAACATTTGACTGCAGAACAAGAGGTGTCCACTTCAAATGTAGTTAGTTTTATAAGTTTTCCTCTTTACCTTTTGTGGTCAATTCCAATATATACACGTTTTAATGAGCAATGTTCAAAACCTAAAACATATTTTGTACGATGAAACAAGGTTTTTGGACAGGGTTTGCAGCTCACTGGTAGAGCATTTGACTGCAGGTAAAAAGGTCCCCAATTGAACTCTGGGCGCCCCCTCATCAGAGTGCTCCACTTTTTCCGATGGTTTCCTGAGCTTCTCCAATTTTTTTTGGGCTGTGTTTTATACGCAAATAGTGTTATGTATAATTGCATTACTATGCTTGACAGGGGGTGTAGCTCAGTGGTAGAGCATTTGACTGCAGATCAAGAGGTCCCCAGTTCAACTGTGGGTGCCCCCTCTTTAGGGTCCACCACTTTTTCTGAGCTTTAAAAAAAAATAATTCTTGAGCAATTTTTTAAACCCCAAGCATGTTTTCTACAGACAAATCTGCAACATTGCCAGGTGGTGTAGCTCATTGGTAGAGCATTTCACTACAGATCAAGAAGTCCTGAGTCCAGCTCTGGGTGCCACCCCCTAATCAGAGTCCTCTACTTCTTCCAAGTGTTTTCTAATTTAATACAAATTACTTGAGCAATGTTTTAAACCCAAAAAGTGTTTTGTATAATGTAATCAACATACTTAAAAGGGGGTGTAGCTCAGTGGTAGAGTATTTGACTGCAGATCAAGAGGTCCCCAGTTCAACTCTGGGTGCCCCCTCATCAGGTTCCTCCACTCTAGGGATGGGCGATACCACACTTTTAGGATTCGATACGATACCGATACTTTTTCTCGCATTTTCATCGATACCGATACCGATAGCAATAATTTCTTATTGGCAATTTTTTGTCAGTCAAAAATATTATTACTATTGTTATTATTTAAGACAAATCACAAGACAAATACAGACCATTTATACCACATGTATTATGGTCAATATATAATAAAAGTAAAATTAAAATAAATAACATAAATATGAAAAATAAATTAAATATTATATATAATAATAACTATATATTATATATAATAATAATTAAATATTAGGGCTTTCCAATTAACAGTCAAATCCGAATTGCAAGAAGCTACAGTTATTTTTTAAAGTTTGTGATATAATTAGCAATTAATGAAATATGAAATAGGCTAATGTTTTCGAAACGTAAGAAATCATGGTACAGATTAAAACGAAAATCACATTCAATCATATATTCAAGATTTTCTTGGAAAAAAATAAAACTGTAATGCAAAGATGAAGAATCTCCAAATTGTATCTCTTTCTTATCTTGTTTTAAATACTCAAGCAATTTTCAACTAGGGATGATGTTTGATAAGAAATTATCGAGTTCGAGTCTATTATCGAATCCTCTTATCGAACCGATTCCTTATCGATTCTCTTATCGAGTCCAGATAGGTTGTTGTATATGGAAAAAAAAACCACAATATTTGGTTTAACAAAAGCTCACTTTTATTATATAAGAAAACAATTTAATCTAAAAAATAAATAAATATTGACTGTTACCCCCCTAAAAAAATAAAATAAAATAAATAAATATTGACTGTTGTTACCCAAAAGGATATTAAGTGGGATTTTTCAGAAAAACAAATATATACAGTATCACAAAAACAACCTGTCTCTGTGATCACTATAGGTGTATAAATAATACTATAGTGTTAAATAAAATCAGTCCCTTGGGCACAAAACTGGAAATTATACAGCTCTCCAAAAAGTGCACTTCTGCTGCTATTTGACATAACTGTTTGTTATGATGCTTTGACATTTTTGCACTTTATTTCTTTATTGAAAGAAAATTCTATGAAGAGAAAAGTTGTTTGCAAATGTGGTTACAATGCTAAAAAATGAAAATTTAAAGCTAAAAAAAGAAATACACTTTATTGAGTTAACATTATTTCTTTATAGGGGGAAAGATGTTATGAGCTAGGGAATATAACAACTACACTACCCATCATGCAACGGGAGTGACGAGCATGCGCGGTAGCCCCGAAAAGTGTTGCATGTCGTCACCCGTGAAAGTAAACGTCAAGAACTCAGCCAACACGCCTCGTCTGCATTATTTATAATTAGACAGACAACACATATACAGTGTGATTTTGTTTTGTTTACAAGGAAAGAAAAACAAAAGTTGAAAAAGGGAGATGTGTTGTATATATATGTATGTGCTGCGGTTGCTTTAAGAACGTTGCGACAGCTGCCGTAAAGGAGGTGCGTTGCTAGCCTGGTTGCTATGTTTCCGGTGGGTCGTAAAAGTGTTCTTCATGTGTTTGTACCCTGCTCAAATCTCTCAGTAAAGTTATTCATTGGATTATACCTTTTGTTTTGAACTTTATTACACCTTGGAACGCTTTTTCCCGTCCATTTTTTTCCTGCTTTTGCTATCTGCGCCTAATGACTGAGCTACGTGACTGATTTCTTGTGATGTCACACGGAGCATTTCTGGTCGGGACGGGATTCGTTCCGAGGGATTCGAATGAAGAACCAACTCTTTTCTTTACTATAGTGGTCTCGGTAACGAGTACCGGTTCTCAAAAAGGGATTCGAGTCCGAGGACTCGGTTCTTTTCTTATCGAATAACCGGGAAAACCGGTTTCGAGTATCATCCCTATTTTCAACTAACAGTAAATTCCCCTGTGTGGAAATTATTTGAATTTAGGATAATCATTTAAACAAAAATATTCAGTAAACATTACTAAAAACAAAAACAAAACAATGCCTGTTTTAAGGCAACAATTGGACAACACTGGATATTCCTGGCTGCATCGCTGTCGGCTGGCTGTGTGTGTGTTGCACGTTGACGACGCTCATTCGCTGTCTCCTGTCACGTGACTGGGCCAGCTCTATACTCTGCCAGGTACAGGGCTGTCCCAGCACATAGTAAGTTAAGTAAGTCATCAAAAACATCTGAAAGTGATGCTTGCACCCCCCACACGCCGTTTTTTGGTTTATATCGATACTTTTTTCAGAAAAGTGATGCCAAATGAGCAGCGTGTGAGTATCGATATATCGATACCACAGGATCGATACGCACATCCCTACTCCGCTCCCTTTGAACAAAGTCTCAACTTGTACAACTCATTTTAGTGTTGTTCAAAATCACAAATGCCATTTGTACAATTAAACAAATTTGTAATATCGGATAGGCGTGTTGCTCAGTGGTGGAGTGTTTGACTGCGGGTAAGAAGGTCCCCAGTTCAAATCTGGGCGCCCCCTCATCAGAGTCCTACACTTTTTCCCCTCATCAGACTCTCATTAGCGTTGTGCAAAACCACAAATGCTATTTGTACAATTGAACATATTTGTAATATCAGACAGGTGTGTTGCTCACTGGTAGAACATTTGACTGCAGAACAAGAAGTGTCCACTTCAAATGTCGTTAGTTTTATAAGTTTTCCTCTTTACCTTTTGTGGTCAATTCCAATATATACATGTTTTAATGAGCAATGTTCAAAACCTAAAACTTAATTTGTACGATGAAACAAGATTTTTGGACAGTGTTTGCAGCTCACTGGTAGAGCATTTGACTGCAGGTAAAAAGGTCCCCAATTCAACTCTAGGCGCCACCTCATCTGAGTGCTCCACTTTTTCCGATGGTTTCCTGAGCTTCTCCAATTTCATTGAGCCGTGTTTTATACGCAAATCGTGTTATGTATAATTGAATTACTCTGCTTAACAGGAGGTGTAGCTCAGTGGTAGAGCATTTGACTGCAGATCAAGAGGTCCCCAGTTCAACTCTGGTGTCCCCTCTTCAGGGTCTGCCACTTTTTCTGAGCTTTAAAAAAAATAATTCTTGAGCAATTTTTTAAACCCCAAGCATGTTTTCTACAGAGAAATCTGCAACATTGCCAGGTGGTGTAGCTCATTGGTAGAGCATTACACTGCAGATCAAGAAGTCCCGAGTCCAGCTCTGGGTGCCACCCCCTAATCAGAGTCCTCTACTTCTTCCGAGTGTTTTCGGATTTTCTACAAATTACTTGAGCAATGTTTTAAACCCAAAAAGTGCTTTGTATAATGGAATCACCTTACTTAACAGGGGGTGTAGCTCAGTGGTAGAGCATTTGACTGCAGATCAAGAGGTCCCCAGTTCAACTCTGGGTGCCCCCTCATCAGGTTCCTCCATTTCCTTTGAACAAAGTCACAACTTGTACAACTCTTTTAAGTGTTAATCAAAATCACAAATTCCATTTGTACATTAAACAAATTTGTAATATCGGACAGTCGTGTTGCTCAGTGGTGGAGCGTTTGACTGCGGGTAAAAAGGTCCCCAGTTCAAATCTGGGCGCCCCCTCATCAGAGTCCTCCACTTTTTCCGATGGTTTCCTGAGCTTCTCCAATCTTATTGAGCCATGTTTTATACCCAAATTGTGTTATGTCTAATTGAATTACTATCTTTATCAGGGGTGTAGCTCAGTGGAGGACCCTTTGACTGCAGATCAAGAGGTCCCTAGTTCAACTCTGGACCCTCTTCAGGATCCACCACTTTTTCTGAGTTTTAAAAATTTTCTTGAGCAATTTTTTAAACCCCAAGCATATTTTGTACAAACAAATTTGCAACATTGCTAGGTGGTGTAGCTCATTGGTAGAGCATTTGACTGCAGATCAAGAAGTCCCGAGTTCAGCTCTGGGCGCCACCCCCTAATCAGAATCCCCTACTTCTTCTGAGCATTTTTTGTTCTTCTACTTTTTTTTTTTAACAATGTTTTAAAACCATAAAGTGTTTTTATAATAGAATCAACATACTTAAAAGGGGGTGTAGCTCAGTGGTAGAGCATTTGACTGCAGATCAACAGGTCCCCAGTTCAACTCTGGGTGCCCCCTCATCAGGTTCCTCCACCTTCTGTGAACAAAGACTCAACTTATATGACTCTCATTAGCGTTGTGCAAAACCACACATGCTATTTGTACAATTGAACACATTTGTAATATCAGACAGGTGTGTTGCTCACTGGTAGAACATTTGACTGCAGAACAAGAAGTGTCCACTTCAAATGTCGTTAGTTTTCCTCTTTACCTTTTGTGGTCGATTCCAATATATACATGTTTTAATGAGCAATGTTCAAAACCTAAAACATAATTTGTACGATGAAACAAGGTTTTTGGACAGGGTTTGCAGCTCACTGGTAGAGCATTTGACTGCAGGTAAAAAGGTCCCCAATTCAACTCTAGGCGCCCCCTCATCAGAGTGCTCCACTTTTTCCGATGGTTTCCTGAGCTTCTCCAATTTTATTGAGCCATGTTTTGTACGCAAATTGTGTTATGTCTGATTGAATTTATATCTTTATCAGGGGGTGTAGCTCAGTGGAGGACCCTTTGACTGCAGGTCAAGAGGTCCCTAGTTCAAATCTGGACCCTCTTCAGGATCCACCACTTTTTCTGAGCTTTAAAAATATTCTTCTATTTTTGAAACCCCAAGCATATTTTGTACAAACAAATTGGCAACATTGCCAGGTGGTGTAGCTCATTGGTAGAGCATTTGACTGCAGATCAAGAAGTCCCGAGTTCAGCTCCGGGCCCCACCCCCTAATCAGAGTCCCTTACTTCTTCTGAGCGTTTTTTGTTCTTCTACAATTTTCTTGAGCAATGTTTTAAACCCAAAAAGTGTTTTACAATAGAATCAACATACACAAAAGGGGGTGTAGCTCAGTGGTAGAGCATTTGACTGCAGATCAACAGGTCCCCAGTTCAACTCTGGGTGCCCCCTCAACAGGTTCCTTCACCTTCTGTGAACAAAGTCTCAACTTATACGACTCTCATTAGCGTTGTGCAAAACCACAAATGCTATTTGTACAATTGAACACATTTGTAATATCAGACAGGTGTGTTGCTCACTGGTAGAACATTTGACTGCAGAACAAGAAGTGTCCACTTCAAATGTAGTTAGTTTTATAAGTTTTCCTCTTTACCTTTTGTGGTCAATTCCAATATATACACGTTTTAATGAGCAATGTTCAAAACCTAAAACATGTTTTTACGATGAAACAAGGTTTTTGGACAGTGTTTGCAGCTCACTGGTAGAGCATTTGACTGCAGGTAAAAAGGTCCCCAATTGAACTCTGGGCGCCCCCTCATCAGAGTGCTCCACTTTTTCCGATGGTTTCCTGAGCTTTTCCAATTTTATTGAGCCGTGTTTTATACGCAAATCGTGTTATGTATAATTGAATTACTATGCTTGACAGGGGGTGTAGCTCAGTGGTAGAGCATTTGACTGCAGATCAAGAGGTCCCCAGTTCAACTCTGGGTGCCCCCTCTTTAGGGTCCACCACTTTTTCTGAGCTTTAAAAAATAATAATTCTTGAGCAATTTTTTAAACCCCAAGCATGTTTTCTACAGACAAATCTGCAACATTGCCAGGTGGTGTAGCTCATTGGTAGAGCATTTCACTGCAGATCAAGAAGTCCCGAGTCCAGCTCTGGGTGCCACCCCCTAATCAGAGTCCTCTACTTCTTCCGAGTGTTTTCTTATTTTATACAAATTACTTGAGCAATGTTTTAAACCCAAAAAGTGTTTTGTATAATGTAATCAACATACTTAAAAGGGGGTGTAGCTCAGTGGTAGAGCATTTGACTGCAGATCAAGAGGTCCCCAGTTCAACTCTGGGTGCCCCCTCATCACGTTCCTCCACTCCCTTTGAACAAAGTCTCAACTTGTACAACTCATTTTAGTGTTGTTCAAAATCACAAATGCCATTTGTACAATCAAAAAAATTTGTAATATCGGACAGGCGTGTTGCTCAGTGGTGGAGCGTTTGACTGCGGGTAAAAAGGTCCCCAGTTCAAATCTGGGAGCCCCCTCCACTTTTTCCGATGGTTTCCTGAGCTTCTCCAATCTTATTGAGCCATGTTTTATATGCAAATTGTGTTATATCGAATTGAATTATTATCTTTATCAGGGGGTGTAGCTCAGTGGAGGACCCTTTGACTGCAGATCAAGAGGTCCCTTGTTCAACCTTGGACCCTCTTCAGGATCCACCACTTTTTCTGAGCTTTAAAAACATTCTTGAGCAGATTTTGAAACCCCAAGCATATTTTCTCCTAAAAATTTGCAACATTGCCAGGTGGTGTAGCTCATTGGTAGAGCATTTGACTGTAGATCAAGAAGTCCTGAGTTCAGCTCTGGGCGCCACCCCCTAATCAGAGTCCCCTACTTCTTCTGAGCATTTTTTGTTCTTCTACAATTTTCTTGAGCAATGTTTTAAACCCAAAAGGTCCCTAGTTCAACTCTGGCCCCTCTTCAGGATCTACCAATTTTTCCGAGCTTTAAAAATTTTCTACAGACAAATCTGCAACATTGCCAGGTGGTGTAGCTCATTGGTAGAGCATTTCACTGCAGAACAAGAAGTGTCCACTTCAAATGTAGTTTGTTTTATAAGTTTTCCTCTTTACCTTTTGTGGTCAATTCCAATATATACACGTTTTAATGAGCAATGTTCAAAACCTAAAACATATTTTGTATATGATGAAACAAGGTTTTTGGACAGGGTAGAGCATTTGACTGCAGGTAAAAAGGTCACCAATTCAACTCTGGGCGCCCCCTCATCAGAGTGCTCCACTTTTTCCGATGGTTTCCTGAGCTTCTCCAATTTTATTGAGCCGTGTTTTATACGCAAATCGTGTTATGTATAATTGAATTACTATGCTTAACAGGGGGTGTAGCTCAGTGGTAGAGCATTTGACTGCAGATCAACAGGTCCCCAGTTCAACTCCGGGTGCCCCCTCATCAGGTTCCTTCACCTTCTGTGAACAAAGTCTCAACTTATATGACTCTCATTAGTGTTGTGCAAAACCACAAATGCTGTTTGTACAATTGAACACATTTGTAATATCAGACAGGTGTGTTGCTCACTGGTAGAACATTTCACTGCAGAACAAGAAGTGTCCACTTCAAATGTACTTAGTTTTATAAGTTTTCCTCTTTACCTTTTGTGGTCAATTCCAATATATACACGTTTTAATAAGCAATGTTCAATACCTAAAACATGTTTTGTACGATGAAACAAGGTTTTTGGACAGGGTTTGCAGCTCACTGGTAGAACATTTGACTGCAGGTAAAAAAGTCCCCAATTCAACTCTGGGCGCCCCCTCATCAGAGTGCTCCACTTTTTCCGATGGTTTCCTGAGCTTCTCCAATTTTATTGAGCCATGTTTTATACGCAAATCTTGTTATGTATAATTGAATTAATATGCTTAACAGGGGGTGTAGCTCAGTGGTAGAGCATTTGACTGCAGATCAAGAGGTCCCCAGTTCATCTCTGGGTGTCCCCTCATCAGGTTCCCTCACTTTTTCTGAGCTTTAAAAAAATTCTAGAGCAATTTTTTTAACCCCAAGCCTGTTTTCTACAGACAAATCTGCAACATTGCCAGGTGGTGTAGCTCATTGGTAGAGCATTTCACTGCAGATCAATAAGTCCCGAGTCCAGCTCTGGGAGCCACCCCCTAATCACAGTCCTCTACTTCTTCCGAGTGTTTTCTGATCTTCAACAAATTACTTGAGCAATGTTTTAAACCCAAAAAGTGTTTTGCATAATGGAATCAGCATGTTGTTAACCCTTGTATTATGTTAAGGGTCAATTTGACCCATTTCAGTTTTTGTGTTGATCAAAGTACTGGTTATCCTTTCTTTTTCTTGCTGAAATTTGGTGACTTTTCCTCATCTAGGGTCATGAACTGGTGTGTAAAATCTGGACACTTTCATGTGTAGTGGAATGTCTGTCTAGAATTGTATACAAAGATGATGTTGCGGGTCATTTTGACCCAGACGCTTTGATGTGGGTAAACAGCTGTTCAGATCCAAAATAAACATGTCTCTATGATGTACTTTTCACTTTGATGTACAATTGTTTGTAGTTTGATTGCCTCTGAGACCCAGAGCCAGGTGTGTGAAGAGAGGGAACTTTCTCACACTTGTCCTTGTCACTGTTCTCATGTCATCTCTTTGACAAACTCACCAAAAATGAGCTCCAGAATGATGACATCTGAGGAGGCTTTATCCCTGATTTTTAACTGGGATAGTGATGTAGAGGAAGAGATTTCAGAAACAGAGGATTTTTCAGAGACAGAGGACAATGTTATTGCTGATCCAGATTGTCAATTTTCCAACGATGAGGAGGATTCAGAGGACGAGTCTGCCGTTGTTCCTCCAACAGATGAAAACCAAAAATGCAAGAATCATCATCCACAGAGGGGACATGGGCATCTAAGGACGGTAATATAAAATGGTCAACATCACCACACCCAAGCCGAGGCAGACTATCATCTTCCAATGTGATCAAAATGACTCCCGGTCCTACAAGATTTGCTGTCACACGAGTTGATGAGATTCAATCAGCATTTCAGCTCTTCATATCCCCACCAATAGAGAGGATTATACTGGAAATGATCAACTTGGAGGGGAGACGTGTGTTTCAAGAGAAATGGAAGCCACTGGATCAGACTGACTTGCATGCTTACATTGGAGTTCTGTTGTTAGCTGGAGTGTACAGGTCAAAGGGAGAAGCCACTGCAAGTCTATGGAATGAAGAGAATGGAAGGCCCATGTTACTGTAGATGAGCGCCTTGTTCCATTCAGGGGGCGCTGTCCTTTCCGACAGTACATGCCCAACAAGCCCGCCAAGTATGGCATCAAAATATGGGCAGCCTGTGATGCAAAATCCAGCTATGCATGGAATATGCAAGTATACACTGGAAAGCTACCTGGAGGAACATCTGAGAAGAATCAGGGGATGCGTGTGGTGCTGGAAATGAGTGAAGGGCTGCAAGGTCATAACATCACATGTGACAATTTCTTTACATCCTACCGCCTTGTAGATGAACTTCAGAAGAGAAAGCTGACCATGTTGGGAACAGTCAGAAGAAATAAGACAGAACTTCCCACCGAAATTCTGAAGATGCAGGGCAGACCTCTGCATTCCTCAATATTTGCTTTCACTGAGAAAGCAACAGTTGTTTCATACTGCCCAAAGAGAAACAAGAATGTTCTTGTAATGAGTACAATGCACACAGATGCATCTCTGAGCACAAGAGAAGACATGAAGCCACAAATGATCCTGGATTATAACTCCACCAAAGGAGGAGTTGACAATCTGGACAAAGTCACAGCAACATACAGCTGCCAGCGCAAAACAGCCCGTTGGCCTTTGGTGATTTTCTACAACATTGTGGACGTGTCTGCTTACAATGCCTATGTCCTGTGGACTGCAATCGACCAGAAATGGAATGCCAGCAAATTGTACAGACGTCGCAGAAAGCACACAGTAACATTCTGTCCATCATGTGGAGAGCATTGAAAATGTTGAAGAACATTTGGAGAACATTGAAAATGTAGAAGTTCGCTGGGATGAAGTTAAAATTGAAGTTAAAGTATTTCTTAAATATAGTGTTGGAATTAAAAATGTATTGTATGTCACTTTTCTAAATGTTTATATAACCTAAAATAAAGTTGTTATTGGTTTAACCTGTTTTCTTGACTGTTTTGAGTGCATTTACACAGTACGGGTCAAAATGACCCGCAACATAATCAATGTAATTTTTTTTCAACATAATACAAGGGTTAAGGGGATGTAGCTCAGTGGTAGAGCAATTGACTGCAGATCAAGATGTCCCCAATTCAACCCTGGGTGCCCCCTCATCAGGTTCCTGCACCTCCTTTGAACAAAGTCTCAACTAGTACAATCCTCATTAGCATTGTTCAAAACCACAAACGCTGTTTTTACAATTAAACACATTTGTAATTTCGGACGGGTGTGTTGCTCAGTGGTACAGCGTTTAACTGCAAAACCAGAAGTCTCCACTTCAAATCTGGTTACGCTCATATGTTTTCCTCTTTACTTTTTGTGGTCAATACCAATACTTACAAGTTTTAAAAAGCAATGTTCAAAACCTAAAACATATTTTGTAAGATGAAACAAGGTTCTTGTATTGTGTTTGCAGCTCACTGGTAGGGCATTTGACTGTGGATATAAAGGTCCCCTGTTCAAATCTGGGCGCCCCCTCATCAGAGTCCTCCTTTTTATCCGATGGTTTCCTGAGCTTCTCCAATCTTATTTAGCCATGTTTTATATGCAAATTGTGTTATGTCTTTAACAAGGGGTGTAGCTCAGTGGAGGACCCTTTGACTGCAGATCAAGAGGTCGCTAGTTCAATTCTGGACCCTCTTCAGGATCCACCACTTTTTCTGAGCTTTAAAAATGTTCTTGAGCAATGTTTTAAACCCAAAATGTGTTTTTATAGTGGAATCAACATACATAAAACGGGGTGTAGTTCAGTGGTAGAGCATTTGACTGCAAAAAGAAAAGCACCGGTCAATTGACCGAGGAATTGATTATTGGCAGGGAAATTCAAAGTTTTAAATCAGACCAGATCCATCCATTACCGCATGTTCACCGCTGGCTGTAACCTCGGTAATGTTGCAACCGCACACTAAACATTGCAACAGTCAACCGCTGCTCATTGTTATTGTTTTCACAGGGCAGAGAGCGAAAAAATTTTTAGTAAGACTCTTGTTGTTCCTCCCCACGGAAATCTTTAGTAAAAGGCGTCCTGGGCATCCATAACACCTCAGCAAAACACCAGTGCAAAAGGTTTCCCAACCAAGTATTGAGTGCATTAATTGACATTTTCAAATGTTTTATTTTATTTTGCTGTCATAAATCTTTATTTTTTACTTGGTCTGAGAAAATATTCTAATTTTTTGTGATGGGATTTTTGAGTTTTCTTAAAACTGTATGCCATAATCAGCAATATTAAAATAATAAAAGGCACATGTTCATGTTTTTAGTTGCATTACAGAAAATAAAGGGTTTTATCACAATATTCTAATTTTCTGAGACAGTCCTGTAGTCTTAAAGTTCTAACAATTGCTGAGAGGAAGTCATCTGCAAGACTACTGTTTTCACTCACAGGGTGCATTTTGTCGATGTACAACACATTTTACAGTTTCAAATTTAAAAAAAACCAAGACAGTTCAAATACATTTACTTTCCCCCGATAATATCAAGTGGATTGTAACAAGTTAAAAAAGAAAAGCACTGGTCAATTGACCGAGGACCTGAATATTGGCAGGAAAATTCAAAGTTTTAAATGAGACTGGATCCATCCATTATCAATCGTTCAATCAATCAATGTTTATTTATATAGCCCTAAATCACAAGTGTCTCAAAGGGTTGCACAAGCCACAACGACATCCTCGGTACAGAGCCCACATAAGGGCAAGGAAAACTCACCCCAGTGGGACGTCGATGTGAATGACTATGAGAAACCTTGGAAAGGACTGCAGATGTGGGTAACCCCCCCCCCCCCCCCTTCCCTCTAGTGTTGTGTCGTTCGCGAACGATTCGTTCGAAAGAACGAATCTTTTGAGTGAACGTACTGAACCGAATCACTTCATGAACTGATTCGTTCCTTTCTCAGTTCAGTTGAGCTCCGCCGCGACCATGCCGGTATGAGTGGAACTGGCGCATTCTGTGACTCACTGAACCCTCGACGTTGGCGAACGACGCAGCCAATGAGAGGGCGGGGGGAGGGACTGAGCGAACGATTCGTTTACCGTGGATTAACGACATGAATCATTCAGTGAACGACAACGCTCTCGCTCTCTGCTCTGCGGGGGCGGGGGGTAAAGTGTAGGGCAGGCTGTTTTGAGAAGATTTAAAATAAAAATAATAACTAATGTATGTACACATACATAGGCTATTATTTACACAGTTATTGTAACAAAAATACATTTCTCCTTGGGGATCAATTCTGATTCATATTATTATTATTATTATCCATTCTACCGCAACTGTTGTTGTTGATGTTGTTTAGAAGCTATCATCATCATTATAATAATGCTGATTTGCAATTAAACTGTACTGCTGCTGCAGAAGTGATTCGGTTCACGTACTGAACTGCGGCCACAGTGTGGCGCTGTGTCAGTCACTGATTCTAGTGATTCAGTACAGTCAAAAGAACTGCAGAAGTGATTCGGTTCACGTACTGAACTGCGGCCACAGTGTGGCGCTGTGTCAGTCACTGATTCTAGTGATTCAGTACAGTCAAAAGAACTGCAGAAGTGATTCGGTTCACGTACTGAACTGCGGCCACAGTGTGGTGCTGTGTCAGTCACTGATTCTAGTGATTCAGTACAGTCAAAAGAACTGCCGATCCCATGAAAACAAGCCACATGAAAACAAACACACGTCCCCATTATCTCAACACATAAAGTTATGTCTGCACTGTACTGTACTACGCACTCCCCCTCCTATTTTTTTATTTTGGGAGAGGGGGGGGGGGATTCGGTGAACAAATTTTTTGAACAAATCATTTTAAGGAACTGATTCTAGTGATTCAGTACAGTCGAAAGAACTGCCGATCCCATCACTACCCCCCTCTAGGGGAGACCGAAAGCAATGGATGTCGAGTGGGTCTGACATAATATTGAGAAAGTCCAGTCCATATTGGATCTAACATAATACCGCATGTTCATCACTGGCTGTAACCTTGGTATTGTTGCAACAGCACACTAAACATTGCAACAGTTAACCACTGTTCATTGTTACTGTTTTCACAGGAAAGACAAGCCTGCTTCACAGGACATTAAAACATTTAGTTATACTCTTGTTGTTCCTCCCCACAGAAATCTTTAGTAAAAGGTGAAAGATTTATGCAACTTGAAGAGACACAAGAGTGATCTACAGGCTGAATGTACTTTGGCCGACCCCATTCCCGGCCACACCAAGGTAACACACGGTTTCAAGGTGACACTTTAGTTAACCAACAACTGATGGTATCCAGTCACATTCACAAGCAATGCTGCAGCACCTTACAAATGTCCACAGAGTTTAGTCAAGTATCATCTCGCCTTACTGTAATGGGTACAACGGGTTCTGGTACTTAGCCAAAACACAATAGGCATCAGTTTAATTAGTTTTTCTTCCATTTCCAAATATACACGTTATGGGTGTTTAACTGCCATGCGGTCGTATGATTTGTTTCCACTGTTCATTGGAAGACTAGTCTCCTCATATCTAACTGAGAATGCTTTAATCAAAGAGTAATATTTTAACAACAAGCCATACATCTTTGAAGAGTTTCTTATTAAAGATGTAGGTAACCACTCTGAACATATTCCCTCCATCAAAACCTCATTAAGAAGCAAAGAACAATCATCAATGACAAAGAACACATGACAGAATCATTGTTCCATGTCAGCTTCATGTTCAGGAAGAAACATCTAATCTCATCATCATGGCTAGCAAGACCTTCACTTTAGAAACACATTTCTCAAGACAATATCTTTAGAAATGATCCCTGAAAGTACAGTCTTAACGTTCTAACAATTGCTGAGAGGAAGTCGTTTGCAAGACTACTGTTTTCACTCACAGGGTGCATTTTGTTGATGTACAACACATTTTACGGTTTCAAATTTAGAAAAACCAAGACAGTACAAATTAATTTACTTTCCCCCGATGAAATCAAGTGGATTGTAACAAGTTCAAAAAGAAAAGCACTGGTCAATTGACTGAGGACCTGAATATTGGCAGGGAAATTCCAAGTTTTAAATGAGACCGGATCCAACCATTACCACATGTTCACCACTGGCTGTAAAACCTTGGTATTGTTGCAACCGCACACTAAACATTGCAACAGTCAACCCCCGCTCATTATGTATTGTTTTCACAGGAAAGAGAAGCCCTGCTTCACAGGGCATTAAAACATTTAGTAAGCCTCTTGTTGTTCCTCCCCACGGAAATCTTTAGTAAAAGGTGAAAGATTTATGCGACTTGAAGAGAAACGAGAGTGATCTACAGGCTGAATGTACTTTGGCCGACCCCATTCCCGGCCACACCAAGGTAACACACGGTTTCAAGGTGACACTACTTAACCAACAACTGATGGTATCCAGTCACATTCCCAAGCAATGCTGCAGCACCTTACAAATGTCCACGGATTTTAGTCAAGTATCATCTCGCCTTGGTTTAACGGGAAAAACGGGTTCTGGAACTTAGCCAAAACACGATAGGCATCAGTTTAATTAGTTTTTTTTCCATTTCCAAATATTCAAGTTATGGGTGTTTAAGTGCCATGCGGTCGTACGATTTGTTTCCACTGTTCATTGGAAGACTAGTCTCCTCATATCCAACTGAGAATGCTTTAATCAAAGAGTAACATTTTAGCAATAAGCCATACATATTTGAAGACTTTCTTATTAAAGATGTAGGTAACCACTCTGAACATATTCCCTCCATCAAAACCTCATTAAGAAGCAAAGAACAATCACCAATGACAAAGAACACATGACAGAATCATCATTCCATGTCAGCTTCATGTTCAGGAAGAAACATCTAATCTCATCATCATGGTTAGCAAGACCTTCACTTTAGAAACACATTTCTCAAGACAATATCTTTAGAAATGATCCCTGAAAGTATAGTCTTAACGTTCTAACAATTGCTGAGAGGAAGTCATTATCAAGACTACTGTTTTCACTCACAGGCTGCATTTTGTTGATGTACAACACATTTTACGGTTTCAAATTTAGAAAAACCAAGACAGTTCAAATTAATTAACTTTCCCCCGATGAAATCAAGTGGATTGTAACAAGTTCAAAAAGAAAAGCACTGGTCAATTGACTGAGGACCTGAATATTGGCAGAGAAATTCCAAGTTTTAAATGAGACCGGATCCATCCATTACCGCATGTTCACCACTGGCTGTAACCTTGGTATTGTTGAAACCACACACTAAACATTGCAACAGTCAACCACAGCTCATTGTTATTGTTTTCACAGGAAAGAAAAGCCCTGCTTCACAGGGCATTAAAAAATTTAGTAAGCCTCTTGTTGTTCCTCCCCACGGAAATCTTTAGTAAAAGGCGAAAGATTTATGCGACTTGAAGAGAAACAAGAGTGATCTACAGGCTGGATGTACTTTGGCCGACCCCATTCCCGGCCACACCCAGGTAACACACGGTTTCAAGGTGACACTACTTAACCAACAACTGATGGTATCCAGTCACATTCCCAAGCAATGCTGCAGCACCTTACAAATGTCCACGGATTTCAGTCAAGTATCATCTCGCCTTGGTTTAACGGGCAAAACGGGTTCTGGTACTTAGCCAAAACACGATAGGCATCAGTTTAATTAGTTTTTCTTCCATTTCCAAATATTCAAGTTATGGGTGTTTAAGTGCCATGCGGTCGTACGATTTGTTTCCACTGTTCATTGGAAGACTAGTCTCCTCATATCCAACTGAGAATGCTTTAATCAAAGAGTAACATTTTAGCAATAAGCCATACATCTTTGAAGACTTTCCGATTAAAGATGTAGGTAACCACTCTGAACATATTCCCTCCATCAAAACCTCATTAAGAAGCAAAGAACAATCATCAATGACAAAGAACACATGACAGAATCATTGTTCCCTGTCAGCTTCATGTTCAGGAAGAAACATCTAATCTCATCATCATGGTTAGCAAGACCTTCACTTTAGAAACACATTTCTCAAGACAATATCTTTAGAAATGATCCCTGAAAGTATAGTCTTAACGTTCTAACAATTGTTGAGAGGAAGTCATCTGCAAGACTACTGTTTTCACTCACAGGGTGCATTTTGTTGATGTACAACACATTTTACGGTTTCAAATTTAGAAAAACCAAGACAGTTCAAATTAATTAACTTTCCCCCGATGAAATCAAGTGGATTGTAACAAGTTCAAAAAGAAAAGCACTGGTCAATTGACTGGGGACCTGAATATTGGCAGGGAAATTCCAAGTTTTAAATGAGACCGGATCCATCCATTACCACATGTTCACCACTGGCTGTAACCTTGGTATTGTTGCAACCGCACACTAAACATTGCAACAGTCAACCACCGCTCATTATGTATTGTTTTCACAGGAAAGAGAAGCCCTGCTTCACAGGGCATTAAAAAATTTAGTAAGCCTCTTGTTGTTCCTCCCCACGGAAATCTTTAGTAAAAGGCGAAAGATTTATGCGACTTGAAGAGAAACAAGAGTGATCTACAGGCTGACTGTACTTTGGCCGACCCCATTCCCGGCCACACCAAGGTAACACACGGTTTCAAGGTGACACTACTTAACCAACAACTGATGGTATCCAGTCACATTCCCAAGCAATGCTGCAGCACATTACAAATGTCCACGGAATTTAGTCAAGTATCATCTCGCCTTGGTTTAACGGGCAAAACGGGTTCTGGTACTTAGCCAAAACACGATAGGCATCAGTTTAATTAGTTTTTCTTCCATTTCCAAATATTCAAGTTATGGGTGTTTAAGTGTCATGCGGTCGTACGATTTGTTTCCACTGTTCATTGGAAGACTAGTCTCCTCATATCCAACTGAGAATGCTTTAATCAAAGAGTCACATTTTAGCAATAAGCCATACATCTTTGAAGACTTTCTTATTAAAGATGTAGGTAACCACTCTGAACATATTCCCTCCATCAAAACCTCATTAAGAAGCAAACAACAATCATCAATGACAAAGAACACATGACAGAATCATTGTTCCATGTCAGCTTCATGTTCAGGAAGAAACATCTAATCTCATCATCATGGTTAGCAAGACCTTCACTTTAGAAACACATTTCTCAAGACAATATCTTTAGAAATGATCCCTGAAAGTACAGTCTTAACATTCTAACATTTGCTGAGAGGAAGTCATTTGCAAGACTACTGTTTTCACTCACAGGGTGCATTTTGTTGATGTACAACACATTTTACGGTTTCAAATTTAGAAAAAGCAAGACAGTTCAAATTAATTAACTTTCCCCCGATGAAATCAAGTGGATTGTAACAAGTTCAAAAAGAAAAGCACTGGTCAATTGACTGAGAACCTGAATATTGGCAGGGAAATTCCAAGTTTTAAATGAGACCGGATCCATCCATTACCGCATGTTCACCACTGGCTGTAACCTTGGTATTGTTGCAACCACACACTAAACATTGCAACAGTCAACCACTACTCATTGTTATTGTTTTCACAGGAAAGAGAAGCCCTGCTTCACAGGGCATTAAAAAATTTAGTAAGCCTCTTGTTGTTCCTCCCCACGGAAATCTTTAGTAAAAGGCGAAAGATTTATGCAACTTGAAGAGAAACAAGAGTGATCTACAGGCTGAATGTACGTTGGCCGACCCCATTCCCGGCCACACCAAGGTAACACACGGTTTCAAGGTGACGCTACTTAACCAACAACTGATGGTATCCAGTAACATTCCCAAGCAATGCTGCAGCACCTTACAAATGTCCACAGATTTTAGTCAAGTATCATCTCGCCTTGGTTTAACGGGCAAAACGGGTTCTGGTACTTAGCCAAAACACGATAGGCATCAGTTTAATTTGTTTTTCTTCCATTTCCAAATATTCAAGTTATGGGTGTTTAAGTGCCATGCGGTCGTACGATTTGTTTCCACTGTTCATTGGAAGACTAGTCTCCTCATATCCAACTGAGAATGCTTTAATCAAAGAGTCACATTTTAGCAATAAGCCATACATCTTTGAAGACTTTCTTATTAAAGATGTAGGTAACCACTCTGAACATATTCCCTCCATCAAAACCTCATTAAGAAGCAAAGAACAATCATCAATGACAAAGAACACATGACAGAATCATTGTTCCATGTCAGCTTCATGTTCAGGAAGAAACATCTAATCTCATCATCATGGTTAGCAAGACCTTCACTTTAGAAACACATTTCTCAAGACAATATCTTTAGAAATGATCCCTGAAAGTATAGTCTTAACATTCTAACAATTGCTGAGAGGAAGTCATTTGCAAGACTACTGTTTTCACTCACAAGGTGCATTTTGTTGATGTACAACACATTTTACGGTTTCAAATTTAGAAAAACCAAGACAGTACAAATTAATTTACTTTCCCCCGATGAAATCAAGTGGATTGCAACAAGTTCAAAAAGAAAAGCACTGGTCAATTGACTGAGGACCTGAATATTGGCAGGGAAATTCCAAGTTTTAAATGAGACCGGATCCAACCATTACCACATGTTCACCACTGGCTGTAAAACCTTGGTATTGTTGCAACCGCACACTAAACATTGCAACAGTCAACCCCCGCTCATTATGTATTGTTTTCACAGGAAAGAGAAGCCCTGCTTCACAGGGCATTAAAAAATTTAGTAAGCCTCTTGTTGTTCCTCCCCACGGAAATCTTTAGTAAAAGGCGAAAGATTTATGCGACTTGAAGAGAAACAAGAGTGATCTACAGGCTGAATGTACTTTGGCCGACCCCATTCCCGGCCACACCAAGGTAACACACGGTTTCAAGGTGACACTACTTAACTAACAACTGATGGTATCCAGTCACATTCCCAAGCAATGCTGCAGCACCTTACAAATGTCCACGGATTTTAGTCAAGTATCATCTCGCCTTGGTTTAACGGGCAAAACGGGTTCTGGTACTTAGCCAAAACACGATAGGCATCAGTTTAATTTGTTTTTCTTCCATTTCCAAATATTCAAGTTATGGGTGTTTAAGTGCCATGCGGTCGTACAATTTGTTTCCACTGTTCATTGGAAGACTAGTCTCCTCATATCCAACTGAGAATGCTTTAATCAAAGAGTCACATTTTAGCAATAAGCCATACATCTTTGAAGACTTTCTTATTAAAGATGTAGGTAACCACTCTGAACATATTCCATCCATCAAAACCTCATTAAGAAGCAAAGAACAATCATCAATGACAAAGAACACATGACAGAATCATTGTTCCATGTCAGCCTCATGTTCAGGAAGAAACATCTAATCTCATCATCATGGTTAGCAAGACCTTCACTTTAGAAACACATTTCTCAAGACAATATCTTTAGAAATGATCCCTGAAAGTACAGTCTTAACATTCTAACATTTGCTGAGAGGAAGTCATTTGCAAGACTACTGTTTTCACTCACAGGGTGCATTTTGTTGATGTACAACACATTTTACGGTTTCAAATTTAGAAAAACCAAGACAGTTCCAATTAATTTACTTTCCCCCGATGAAATCAAGTGGATTGTAACAAGTTCAAAAAGAAAAGCACTGGTCAATTGACTGAGAACCTGAATATTGGCAGGGAAATTCCAAGTTTTAAATGAGACCGGATCCATCCATTACCGCATGTTCACCACTGGCTGTAACCTTGGTATTGTTGCAACCACACACTAAACATTGCAACAGTCAACCACTACTCATTGTTATTGTTTTCACAGGAAAGAGAAGCCCTGCTTCACAGGGCATTAAAAAATTTAGTAAGCCTCTTGTTGTTCCTCCCCACGGAAATCTTTAGTAAAAGGCGAAAGATTTATGCGACTTGAAGAGAAACAAGAGTGATCTACAGGCTGAATGTACGTTGGCCGACCCCATTCCCGGCCACACCAAGGTAACACACGGTTTCAAGGTGACGCTACTTAACCAACAACTGATGGTATCCAGTCACATTCCCAAGCAATGCTGCAGCACCTTACAAATGTCCACGGATTTTAGTCAAGTATAATCTCGCCTTGGTTTAACGGGCAAAACGGGTTCTGGTACTTAGCCAAAACACGATAGGCATCAGTTTAATTAGTTTTTCTTCCATTTCCAAATATTCAAGTTATGGGTGTTTAAGTGCCATGCGGTCGTACGATTTGTTTCCACTGTTCATTGGAAGACTAGTCTCCTCATATCCAACTGAGAATGCTTTAATCAAAGAGTCACATTTTAGCAATAAGCCATACATCTTTGAAGACTTTCTTATTAAAGATGTAGGTAACCACTCTGAACATATTCCCTCCATCAAAACCTCATTAAGAAGCAAAGAACAATCATCAATGACAAAGAACACATGACTGAATCATTGTTCCATGTCAGCTTCATGTTCAGGAAGAAACATCTAATCTTATCATCATGGCTAGCAAGACCTTCACTTTAGAAACACATTTCTCAAGACAATATCTTTAGAAATGATCCCTGAAAGTACAGTCTTAACGTTCTAACAATTGCTGAGAGGAAGTCATTTGCAAGACTACTGTTTTCACTCACAGGGTGCATTTTGTTGATGTACAACACATTTTACGGTTTCAAATTTAGAAAAACCAAGACAGTTCAAATTAATTTACTTTCCCCTGATGAAATCAAGTGGATTGTAACAAGTTCAAAAAGAAAAGCACTGGTCAATTGACTGAGGACCTGAATATTGGCAGGGAAATTCCAAGTTTTAAATGAGACCGGATCCAACCATTACCACATGTTCACCACTGGCTGTAAAACCTTGGTATTTTTGCAACCGCACACTACACATTGCAACAGTCTACCACCGCTCATTATGTATTGTTTTCACAGGAAAGAGAAGCCCTGCTTCACAGGGCATTAAAAAATTTAGTAAGCCTCTTGTTGTTCCTCCCCACGGAAATCTTTAGTAAAAGGCGAAAGATTTATGCGACTTGAAGAGAAACAAGAGTGATCTACAGGCTGAATGTACTTTGGCCGACCCCATTCCCGGCCACACCAAGGTAACACACGGTTTCAAGGTGACACTACTTAACCAACAACTGATGGTTTCCAGTCACATTCACAAGCAATGCTGCAGCACCTTACAAATGTCCACGGATTTTAGTCAAGTATCATCTCGCCTTGGTTTAACGGGCACAACGGGTTCTGGGGCCGTACTTATCAAGCTTCTTAGAATTACTCCTAAGAAGTCTGCTAAGAGTTGACTTAAGAGTAAATAAATTCTTCGCTGAAAGCTGCACTTAAAAGTTAGTTATCAAGCGTCTTACTCACACTTTCAGCGAAGTGTAGGACTGAATCTTAAGTGTCACACTCAGAGCTGAATTACGACATTACGACCAATGTCTTGAAAAAATATATCACTCTAGAATCAACACAGTAGTTAATACTATGATCAATGTTAATTCAAATACTAAATGTGGGTTATAAATAATAATGGAAGTACAATTGTTTGTATATAGTATTTAAATTGGTACAAAGGTTTAACATGTCTACAAGGATATTTCACATGCCTTTACTGTGTATATAATTGAACTGTGTTTATGTTATGTATAATGTGTATTTATAATATGTTGTACAATGGACATTCAATAATTTTCGGAAGTTTATTTTGTACTTGACATTGTTTATAGGGTTAGGCGCAATAAGTGTTCAACTTCAGCCTAAACCCTTTCGGTCTGCAACATTTTCATTTTCAATTTAAGAATGTACAACTGTTTGTTTAATTTGTTGACGATTGACCGAAGAATAATAAACTTGAAACTTGAAACTATGTGCCGTAAACGGAATTTTAGGTGACGTCATTTCTGTGTCCATAGAAATGACCAATCACGGAAGGGAATCCGTTGTCTAAGAATAAAGAAATATCTTGGAAATATTTAAGTAGACAATGGGAGTGTATTTTTTGACAATAAACTACAAAATAATACAAAACAAACTAGTCCCCGCCGGCACTCACGCTACCACTCCCTCTCTTCTATCGCCCACACACTCACTGACGTCACTCACCTCACGGCCACACACATACGCTACTGTCATAACATTTTCTTTCCAATTCATTAATTAGGCAACTAATTTGAAACTGGTGTGGGTGGCTCTATATATACTAGCCCACAGCAATCGAAAAGTATTAAATATGTGACAAAAATAATATCCGCTCTGTCTAAACGATACCGTTTGATCAGCTGCTCGTCATCAAAAAAAAACAAAACATTGTTCCGTTCCCTGAACGTTCGCGCACGTCTCTCTCGCCTCAGTGCCATCCCCTGCTGGCAACTCCTAACCACTTAAGACACCTCTGAAGGTCTCTTAAATATCGTGGAGAGTAGGAGTGATTCTTAGACTTAAGAACGTTGATAAAAAGCTTTTATTCTTAAGTTTGTGAGTAGGACTAAATTTCGCAAATTCTCAGGACTTAAGTGTAAAATGGCACTCTAAGAAGCTTGATAAGTACGGCCCCTGGTACTTAGCCAAAACACGATAGGCATCAGTTTAATTTGTTTGTCTTCCATTTCCAAATATACAAGTTATGGGGGTTTAAGTGCCATGCAGTCGAATGATTTGTTTCCACTGTTCATTGGAAGACTAGTCTGCTCATATCCAACTGAGAATGCTTTAATCAAAACATTTTAGCAATAAGCCATACATCTTTGAAGACTTTCTTTTTAAAGATGTAGGTAACCACTCTGAACATATTCCCTCCATCAAAACCTCATTAAGAAGCAAAGAACAATCATCAATGACAAAGAACACATGACAGAATCATTGTTCCATGTCAGCTTCATGTTCAGGAAGAAACATCTAATCTCATCATCATGGTTAGCAAGACCTTCACTTTAGAAACACATTTCTCAAGACAATATCTTTAGAAATGATCCCTGAAAGTATAGTCTTAACGTTCTAACAATTGCTGAGAGGAAGTCATTTGCAAGACTACTGTTTTCACTCACAGGGTGCATTTTGTTGATGTACAACACATTTTACGGTTTCAAATTTAGAAAAACCAAGACAGTACAAATTAATTTACATTCCCCCGATGAAATCAAGTGGATTGTAACAAGTTCAAAAAGAAAAGCACTGGTCAATTGACTGAGGACCTGAATATTGGCAGGGAAATTCCAAGTTTTAAATGAGACCGGATCCAACCATTACCACATGTTCACCACTGGCTGTAAAACCTTGGTATTGTTGCAATCGCACACTAAACATTGCAACAGTCAACCCCCGCTCATTATGTATTGTTTTCACAGGAAAGAGAAGCCCTGCTTCACAGGGCATTAAAAAATTTAGTAAGCCTCTTGTTGTTCCTCCCCACGGAAATCTTTAGTAAAAGGCGAAAGATTTATGCGACTTGAAGAGAAACAAGAGTGATCTACAGGCTGAATGTACTTTGGCCAACCCCATTCCCGGCCACACCAAGGTAACACACGGTTTCAAGGTGACACTACTTAACCAACAACTGATAGTATCCAGTCACATTCCCAAGCAATGCTGCAGCACATTACAAATGTCCACGGATTTTAGTCAAGTATCATCTCGCCTTGGTTTAACGGGCAAAACGGGTTCTGGTACTTAGCCAAAACACGATAGGCATCAGTTTAATTAGTTTTTCTTCCATTTCCAAATATTCAAGTTATGGGTGTTTAAGTGCCATGCGGTCGTACGATTTGTTTCCACTGTTCATTGGAAGATTAGTCTCCTCATATCCAACTGAGAATGCTTTAATCAAAGAGTAACATTTTAGCAATAAGCCATACATCTTTGAAGACTTTCTTATTAAAGATGTAGGTAACCACTCTGAACATATTCCCTCCATCAAAACCTCATTAGGAAGCAAAGAACAATCATCAATGACAAAGAACACATGACAGGATCATTGTTCCATGTCAGCTTCACGTTCAGGAAGAAACATCTAATCTCATCATCATGGCTAGCAAGACCTTCACTTTAGAAACACATTTCTCAAGACAATATCTTTAGAAATGATCCCTGAAAGTATAGTCTTAACGTTCTAACAATTGCTGAGAGGAAGTCATCTGCAAGACTACTGTTTTCACTCACAGGGTGCATTTTGTTGACTTACAACACATTTTACGGTTTCAAATTTAGAAAAACCAAGACAGTTCAAATTAATTTACTTTCCCCCGATGAAATCAAGTGGATTGTAACAAGTTCAAAAAGAAAAGCACTGGTCAATTGACTGAGGACCTGAATATTGGCAGGGAAATTCCAAGTTTTAAATGAGACCGGATCCATCCATTACCACATGTTCACCACTGGCTGTAACCTTGGTATTGTTGAAACCACACACTAAACATTGCAACAGTCAACCACTGCTCATTGTTATTGTTTTCACAGGAAAGAGAAGCCCTGCTTCACAGGGCATTAAAAAATTTAGTAAGCCTCTTGTTGTTCCTCCCCACGGAAATCTTTAGTAAAAGGCGAAAGATTTATGCGACTTGAAGAGAAACAAGAGTGATCTACAGGCTGAATGTACTTTGGCCGACCCCATTCCCGGCCACACCAAGGTAACACACGGTTTCAAGGTGACACTACTTAACCAACAACTGATGGTATCCAGTCACATTCCCAAGCAATGCTGCAGCACCTTACAAATGTCCACGGATTTTAGTCAAGTATCATCTCGCTTTGGTTTAACGGGCAAAACGGGTTCTGGTACTTAGCCAAAACACGATAGGCATCAGTTTAATTTGTTTTTCTTCCATTTCCAAATATTCAAGTTATGGGTGTTTAAGTGCCATGCGGTCGTACGATTTGTTTCCACTGTTCATTGGAAGACTAGTCTCCTCATATCCAACTGAGAATGCTTTAATCAAAGAGTCACATTTTAGCAATAAGCCATACATCTTTGAAGACTTTCTTATTAAAGATGTAAGTAACCACTCTGAACATATTCCCTCCATCAAAACCTCATTGAGAAGCAAAGAACAATCATCAATGACAAAGAACACATGACAGAATCATTGTTCCATGTCAGCTTCATGTTCAGGGAGAAACATCTAATCTCATCATCATGGTTAGCAAGACCTTCACTGTAGAAACACATTTCTCAAGACAATATCTTTAGAAATGATCCCTGAAAGTATAGTCTTAACGTTCTAACAATTGCTGAGAGGAAGTCATCTGCAAGACTACTGTTTTCACTCACAGGGTGCATTTTGTTGACTTACAACACATTTTACGGTTTCAAATTTAGAAAAACCAAGACAGTTCAAATTAATTTACTTTCCCCCGATGAAATCAAGTGGATTGTAACAAGTTCAAAAAGAAAAGCACTGGTCAATTGACTGAGGACCTGAATATTGGCAGGGAAATTCCAAGTTTTAAATGAGACCGGATCCATCCATTACCACATGTTCACCACTGGCTGTCACCTTGGTATTGTCGCAACCGCACACTAAACATTGCAACAGTCAACCACCGCTCATTATGTATTGTTTTCACAGGAAAGAGAAGCCCTGCTTCACAGGGCATTAAAAAATTTAGTAAGCCTCTTGCTGTTCCTCCCCACGGAAATCTTTAGTAAAAGGCGAAAGATTTATGCGACTTGAAGAGAAACAAGAGTGATCTACAGGCTGAATGTACTTTGGCCGACCCCATTCCCGGCCACACCAAGGTAACACACGGTTTCAAGGTGACACTACTTAACCAACAACTGTATCCAGTCACATTCCCAAGCAATGCTGCAGCACCTTACAAATGTCCACGGAATTTAGTCAAGTATCATCTCGCCTTGGTTTAACGGGCAAAACGGGTTCTGGTACTTAGCCAAAACACCATAGGCATCAGTTTAATTAGTTTTTCTTCCATTTCCAAATATTCAAGTTATGGGTGTTTAAGTGCCATGCGGCCGTACGATTTGTTTCCACTGTTCATTGGAAGACTAGTCTCCTCATATCCAACTGAGAATGCTTTAATCAAAGAGTCACATTTTAGCAATAAGCCATACATCTTTGAAGACTTTCTTATTAAAGATGTAGGTAACCACTCTGAACATATTCCCTCCATCAAAACCTCATTGAGAAGCAAAGAACAATCATCAATGACAAAGAACACATGACAGAATCATTGTTCCATGTCAGCTTCATGTTCAGGAAGAAACATCTAATCTCATCATCATGGTTAGCAAGACCTTCACTGTAGAAACACATTTCTCAAGACAATATCTTTAGAAATGATCCCTGAAAGTATAGTCTTAACGTTCTAACAATTGCTGAGAGGAAGTCATTTGCAAGACTACTGTTTTCACTCACAGGGTGCATTTTGTTGACTTACAACACATTTTACGGTTTCAAATTTAGAAAAACCAAGACAGTTCAAATTAATTTACTTTCCCCCGATGAAATCAAGTGGATTGTAACAAGTTCAAAAAGAAAAGCACTGGTCAATTGACTGGGGACCTGAATATTGGCAGGGAAATTCCAAGTTTTAAATGAGACCGGATCCATCCATTACCGCATGTTCACCACTGGCTGCAACCTTGGTATTGTTGAAACCGCACACTAAACATTGCAACAGTCAACCACCGCTCATTGTTATTGTTTTCACAGGAAAGAGAAGCCCTGCTTCACAGGGCATTAAAAAATTTAGTAAGCCTCTTGTTGTTCCTCCCCACGGAAATCTTTAGTAAAAGGCGAAAGATTTATGCGACTTGAAGAGAAACAAGAGTGATCTACAGGCTGCTTTCTTTTCTTTCTTCTTTTTGTGGCTTTCCGGCAGACTAGACGCCCATCGGCGTATTGCTGCCTCCCACAGTTCAGTTCAGGTATTACCACAGCTTATGCAGTTACACTTTCTGGTGCAGGCCAGTATTCCACAGGTAGTCCATGACTGCTTTCATCACTGCACTTTGATGTTCCTCAGGGTTCAGAATAATCCTCAGTGAGATGCAGGGCAACCCTGCATCTAGTAATGCAGCAAAAAGCTCTCTCCTCTCTGTTGTGTATATAGGACACTCCATAAAAACATGCTGCACAGTTTCTTCTGTCCCACATTCACACAGTCCATTTTCATGTTTCCCAATACGGGCCAGTCCCCCTGCAAGGCCACAGTGTCCAAATCTCAGCCGTGTCATAATGACTTGCTCCCTTCTGTTTCCCAGGGTGATGCTTCCTCCCCTAACACTATTTTGAATATTAAAATAAAACCTTCCTCTTGTTTCCCCCTCCCATTCTCTTTGCCACCTGATATTTAACTCCTCCTTTATTATGGAGCGGTACTCTGAAATACCCAGGGCGACGCCCACATCCACCTCCTCCCTGCTCAGGGCCTCTTTGGCAGCACCATCAGCAGCCTCGTTGCCCTCAACCCCCACATGAGCTGGAACCCACATGAAACCCACTCTACTTCCAGCTTGGTTTACTCTGTAGAGTGCGGTCAGCAGCTCACAGACCAGATCTGGTCTGACCTGTGGCCTCCCCCCCTGCAGAGCCATCAGCGCAGCCGCCGAGTCCGAGCAGATAACTGCCTGCTGCGGTCTCACCTCCTCAACCCAATTTACTGCCCATATCAACGCCACCATTTCTGCCGTAAAGACTGAAACCCCATTTGGCAGCCGTCTGCTCTGGGTGATCTGCAGGCAGGGAATGTGAACTGCAAACCCCACCCTTTTACTATTTGGGTCCATGGAGCCATCTGTATAGATCTGCACATGGTCTGCCCATTCCTGCTGCATCCTCTCCCTCACCAACTCATCTGGGTCTCCACTACCCTTCTCCCTCTTCCTCTCTGCTATCGTGAAGTCAACCTCCACACTTGGTAGCAGCCATGGTGGAACAGAAGGCCAGACCACAGCCGTACCCCTGCGCACCCCACTCAAGCCGAGCTCTTCTTCCTCTGCTCTGATTTTATGGACAAAACTCCTGCTTTCCCCACCTCCCAGTTCCCAGCACTCCTCCAGCAGCTGCTTGCCTGGATGGACTTGGTCATGCCCATATAGTTTAGCTATGTGGTGTAAAGCCAGCTTCCTTCTCCTTAAACTTAGGGGTATCTCTCCCATCTCCACCAGCAAAGCTGGGATTGGAGTTGTGCAAAAAGCCCCACTACATACTCTTAACGCTTTTGCCTGCACCCTATCCAGTGCTGCTAGGTTTGTTTTGGCTGCAGCCCCATATGCCAGGCACCCATAATCAAAAGCTGAGTGAATCATGGCTCTGTAAATCATTATTTGTGTGTCTCTGTTTGCTCCCCACGTACTCCCAGCAAGGCATCTCATCACATTTATCACCTTTTCACATTTCCTCACTATTTTTTCTATATGTTTTTTCCACGTTAACCTCTCTTCAAAAATAACTCCTAGGAATTTAAACTCTTTGACTCGCTCTAAGGGCTTGCCATAGATATTCAGCCCCAGGTTTTCAGTCTTCCTTTTGTTTGTAAAAATAACAAATTTTGACTTTTCCACAGATATTTTGAACCCCCACTTCTCAGCCCAGGCCACTACTCTATCCAGTGCCCCTTGTATCTTCCCTGTTATAAACTTAATATTCCGCCCTCTTTTCCAAATTGCGCCATCATCAGCGAACAATGATAGCCCAAAGCCTGCCCCCACCTCCTGGAACATGTCATTAATCATCAAGTTAAATAGTACTGGGCTTATAACACTCCCTTGAGGAGTACCATTATCTATCCCCACTGTTTCAGAATATGCCCCCCCGACTCTGAGCTGTATGGTCCTGTTTTGCAGAAACGCCCTGATCCAGTTCAGCATCCGCCCTCGTATTCCAGCATTAAACAGCTTCACCCCCAACCCCTCTTTCCACAACATGTCATATGCCTTTTCAATGTCGAGAAAAACTGCGACCACTGATTCTTTGTTGGCCTTAGCTTTCCTTATGTCTAGGTCAAGCGCAAGCACAGAGTCCATCGTTCCCCTCCCTAATCTAAAGCCACTCTGGATTGGTGTAAGCCATCCTTGCTTCTCTAATTTATATGTTAGCCGATCTGTCACTATTCGCTCCATAATTTTACACAACACAGCCGTGAGTGCAATTGGCCTATAGGAGCCTGGCTTTGCAGCTTCCTTTCCTGGCTTTAGAATAGGGATGACAACTGCATGCCTCCATGCCACAGGGATGACGCCTTCATCCCATACTGTATTGATGAGTGCTAGTATCTCATACAGCACCATGTCATCCAACTGCTTAAAGATTTCATATCCTAGTCCATCTTTCCCTGGAGCTGTTTTACGCCCTCTTTGGATTGCTCTCCGTAATTCCTTCAGAGAAAAGTTTAAATTACTGGGGTCAGAATTATCCTGATTCACCTCAAGTTTGTACATTTGGTTTCTTATTACCTCATTTCGTTTTACAATACCCTCCTCTCCTTTTTTTTTAAACTTAAATTTTTATTCTGTCACATGCATACATATATCAACAGGGTCAACATCTTACAATATATACATAGTCAATTTATATTCCATATCAAGCATTTGTGGTGTCATTTTCCTGAGTTTTGTATTCAGTCCATTTTGTCCATTTCTCAAGAAATAGTTCCTCCTGTATTCTGAGTCTATGTGTAAATCTTTCCATTACATATAGTTCTTCCACAATGCACAGCCACTGTTCACAGGTCGGTGAGCTGCTACTACGCCACCGTCTTGTAATTGCCTTTTTGCTGGCTGCTAACAAAACCTTGACTAAATAGAAATCATCGAATTGCATATATTCCTGCGTCAAGTTTCCCAAGTATAGTATCATACTTGTTTTTGGAATGTCATATTGTAGTACTTCTTTTATCACTGACCACACGTCATACCAATATTTTTCAATATTGGGACAGTTCCAGAACACATGTTCGTGGTCAGCGTCCATATTTCCACATAGCCTCCAACATGGTTGTTTCTTTGCTGCGACTCTTCCGCTTATTTTTGGAGTTATAAAGTATCTAGTCATGTTTTTCCAGCAAAACTCCCTCCATACCCTAGAACTCGTGGCCGTGCACTGCGTTTTACAAATATTATACCAGTCCTTTTCAGTGATCTGCTCCCCAAATCCTCTTTCCCATTTCTCTTTAATGTACATGGTTGAAGTCCCCTTGCTTGTCATCAATCCCTGGTAAACAGCTGAGATCACTCTACATTTTTTATTATTATAAGCTTGTACCATTATTCTAATTAGCGGGTTCATTGATGCCCTTTTAATTTTTTTAATATAGTAGTCCCTTATCTGTAAATACCGGAAGAACTCATGTTTGTCTAGATCATATGTCGCCCGTAGGTCTTCGAAACTCCTCATCTGCCCATCTTCCAACAGTGTGCACATTGCCGTCAAGCCTTTTCGTTCCCACTGTTTAAACCCATGATCTTCGAACCCAGGCTTGAAATTGGGATCACGTGTCAACCATCCTAGTATCTTTCTTTCATCCTCTAATTTGTATTTTTTTGAGATATTATTCCAAATTCCAATTGTAAATTTAGTAATCGGACTCAGTTCTGCCTCTACTCTCTTTTCTATTGTTTTATTTGCCAACAAGTTTTGGATAAGATCTCTCCCCTGGTCTAATTCAATTCCCTTCCATTTCGCTTCGTATTCTGGTCTACACCAGCATACTAGATACCGAAGTTGGGCTGCATGGAAATATTCTTTCAGATTTGGCAATGCCATTCCCCCTTTTACCTTGGGCAGCTGGAGAGTTTCGAACCTAATTCTGGGTCTTTTACCCCCCCATATGAATCTCGATATATTTTTATCCCACTCATCAAATTGTATTTGTGGTACTGCTACTGGTAGGGATTGAAACAAGTACAAGAGTCTCGGCAACACATTCATCTTGATTATTTCTATTCTTGAGCTTAAGTCCAGACACAGCACTGACCATCTCTCCAGATCCATTTTAAGCCTCAGATTTATCGACCCATAGTTGGCTTCATATAGTTTATCTCTTTCCTTTGTTATATTAACTCCCAAATATTTGACCATTTCCAGGTCCCAATTTAGTTTATACGTCTCTCTAATTTCTAATGAGGGGTTATAGTTTAACAATAATATTTGTGTTTTTGTGACATTTAACTTATACCCCGAATATCGTCCATAATCTTCGAGGGTTCTCATTAATCTAGGGAATGTTTCTTCTGGATCTCGGAGATAGATCAGTACATCGTCTGCAAAAAGCCCCACCTTGTGTTCATTATGTCTAATCTGTATACCTTTAATTTCCTTGTTTTCTCTAATCAGTTGGGCTAAAGGTTCTATAAATAATGCGAATAACGTCGGGGATAAACAGCAACCCTGCCTGGTAGACCTCTCCAATTTGAAGCTTTTCGAAAGACTTCCATTTATTTTGACTCTAGCTGATGGTTCTTGGTATAGTGACTTTATTATCTGTACTGATTTTTTGTTAAAGCCTAGTCTTTCCATTACTTTATACAGGTATAACCAATTTACACTGTCGAATGCTTTGTGAGCATCAACACTCACGAGCATAGCACTTGTTTTTGTCTTCTGTATTTCATCAACTAAATGTAAGGCTCTCCTTATGTTATCCTGAGTTTGTCTTTCCCTAATAAATCCAGTTTGGCAGTCCTCTATTAGATCCGACATAAAGTTTTCAAACCTTTTTGAAATAATAGATGTATACAACTTGTAGTCCACATTCAGTAGCGAAATAGGTCTATAATTGTTACAGTCTTCTTTATCTTTACCTTCTTTATGTATTACTGATATAATCGCTTCTTTCCATGAGGGGGGAATTTTTCCTTTTTTAAGGGTGTAATTAAAGGAGGTCTGTAATAAGGGAATCAACTCTTCTTTAAATGTCTTGTAAAATTCGGCACTAAAGCCATCTGTCCCCGGGGATTTGTTATTTTTGGTCCTTTGTATTGCTTCTTCAATTTCCCCAATTGTTATATTAGCGTTTAGCATCTTGTTTTGGCTAACTCCCAATGAAGGCAGGTCCAATGAATTTAAGAGAAGTTCCATTTCCTCCTCTCTTGCCGCAACTGGTTGTGTATATAGTGTTCGATAATAATTTTCAAATACGTTTTCAATCGCTTCTGGATCGTATAATAGGTTGTTGGTCTTGGGGTCCCTTATTTTGTGAATATTATTTAATGTTTGTTGTTTTTTCAGTCTCCTAGCTAACATCTTTGTTGCTTTAGAGCCTCCCTCGTAGTATGTTTGTTTCACAAACCTGGTCTTTTTTTCGACCTCATCCATAAGCATTTCGTTTACTTTTTTTCTCATGTCTTTAATCTGATCCATTATCTCAGAGGTTCCCACTGTTTTATGTTGTTGTTCCAAATCTTTCAATTTTCCGATTCGTTTTTGATATAATTCTAATCTTGCCTTTTTCATAAAAGATGTTTGAGCTATCAACTTCCCCCTTAAGACCGCCTTCAGAGCATCCCATAAAATTGTCGGCTCCACCTCCCCGTTATCATTCTCTTCTAAATATGAGGTTATATCTTTTTTTGTTGATTCTATCACACTTTCACTATTCAGGATGCCCACATTCAATCTCCATAACGTGTTTTTCTTCCTACTATTTAGATGAATTGTCAAGTATATGGCACTATGGTCTGAGAGATCCGTTACTCCTATGTTGCACTCCTTCACTCTGTGTATTTCTTCTTTGTTCATCAGATACATATCTATTCTACTGTACATTTGATGTGGTGCTGAGTAATGAGTATAGTCCTTCTCCAACGGGTGTAGTTCTCTCCATATGTCTATTATTCCCAATTCCTTCATCATTATGTTCACATATTTGCTAATGTGTTCCTTACTTCTAATCGTGCTTGTCGTGTCTAAGTTATAATTCAAAGTCAGATTAATGTCACCTCCACACAGCCAAACCCCCTCTGCTTCTTTGTTAATAACATCAAATATTTTCTCATACGTGGATTTACCGCTATCTGGGGGGACATAGACATTAATTAACGTTACTGTTTGGTTTTCCAATTTCCCTTTCACTATTATATATCTCCCCTCTTTATCACATATTTCCTTGATTAATTCAAATTTAACTGAGTTCGATATTAATATGGCGACACCCCTCCTATTACTCTGTTTTAAGAATGTACTGTAAAATGTATTGTTGTACCCGAGTTTCCTGAATTTTTCATGTTCCTGTTTAGATAAGTGCGTTTCCTGTAAATATATTACCTGCATCTTTTCCTTTTTGAATTTAGCCAAGACTTTGCTTCTCTTAATCGGATTGTTTAACCCATTAACATTCAATGACACCACCCTTACTTCATTACTTTGCATAAAGGTTTTCCTTTCGTACTTTTTCTGTCTTCCCTGTATCACGTCTGTTGCATGTTTCAGTTAAATTTTTTTGAATAATGAAGAAAATAAAAATAAAAATAAAACAAGAAACAAAAGATGACCCCCAAGGTACAGAGGCTCGCTCGCGTGATCCTCTCCAATCCTCAACCTGGCTAGCTTTAACCATTTCCTATCTCTATCGCACAGCGAGCGACTCTCCTCTACACAGGTCCCTCAACCATAACATTGTGAGTTAGAATAAAAGAAAAGATAAACAAAAACCCCTAAGAGGGTATATAGGAGAAAAGTCAATGTTCCAATAAGAAAACAAAAAGTATCAATATCCACGGTTCATGATTCTATATCAAAGTTAAATCTCTGGGATTATATCTATATCAGGACAGAGAGCATATTCCTAGTTATACTACCTAGTAACCAGTGTTCTTTTTTGAACATGAGAGACAAAAAAACAAAACAGAGAAAAACCGGTAATATATATGCGGACCTATATGTGCACATACATGTAAATACATATACGCACTCACCCACAACCACGCATATATTCACTTGAAAAAAGGAATGTGGTAGTATTCATTTCGCATATCAAACTACTTCCATTGCACCAGGGTACGTATAGACCTGTCTCCCGAGCGCCCCAACGGGCGCCACCGCAGCACCACAACACTAAACCGGCTGTCGACCCAGCTACGGCAGCACCCACCACAGCGCCCCGGAGACAAGCCCACCGGGAACGAGGACAGGGGAGCCCCTCTACGCTAGCATGTCCAGTGTAAAACAAAGTCAACAACTTATCCATAATATTGATGTATATATAGATCGGTCTCATCCTCAACATATATGCAGTACAACTGAGTAATAAAATAGAAAATAATAAAAAATATAAACAAATAGAAAAATATAGAGGGAGAGAGGGAAATAGGTGGTGAAAGCAGAGATAACAATCGAGCTGAGACGAAGGGGAAATGCCTTCCAAATCCCTCTTTTAGTACACAAGAGTATGAAAAGATATTCAAGTTGAACCCTGTACAGATCAGGTTCCATAATGTTTTGTCGCCTGTATGATATCCAATGTTCAACCAATTTAGTCCCTTAAATATTATACATTCTCCCTTATACCGTCATCTTTCCTCTCTCCCTCCGTGGAAAATATAAATAAAAAAGGTTTACAGTAAAATACATAAAGGATCATTACAAACATGTAGTGCTTCTAAATGTTTATCAGATACCCACGTAAAATCCCATTCACACATACATATGCATACAAAAACATGCGAACTTGCCCACATTCCCACAAAAGCACCCACACACGATCCATGTCCTGATGTGGATACTCACGCACGCACCCACACACATATGTATGAATGGATACACACACACGCACACACCCACACACACACACACCCACATACACACACACACACACAAACAGAACAAAACAAAAAAAAAGGTTTGTATTCTATCTGATTCCAGATCTAATATCTTATAGAATGAGAGTTCAAACATAGACTAAACCAATAAACCATACCAGCGTTTCCCTTATTTCCCCTGACCATCCCCCTCCCCCCCGTGAGTCCCAAGTTCTTGCAAAAGTCCAAAAGAAAGTAAATCTCTGTCCGTTTCCCATCAGTCTATTCCCTTCAATGTGTCCATTTCCTTGGCAGGCAACCGTGGATGTGTCTATTTACATAAGTGTCAGTTGTAGTGGTGTTCTTACCCCATTTCTCGGATCAATGCTACTCAGTACCGTCATTCTCGTCCAGAGCCCCCATGTTGTCTCCGGACTCGCTGCCGCTGCCGCCGTCTTCTTCTTCGCCGTCGTTCACCTCGTCGTTATATTCTCCTTCCACGCTGATGCCTCCCATCGCCTCGTCCTCTCCTCCCGGACCGTTCTTCCCGTGCGTTCCATCCTCTTCGTTGCCTAGTCCAGCGCCGTTCTCCTCCTCTCTCTCCCGGCCGGTGTCGCCTCTCTCCTGGGTGGTGGCGCGCCCTCTTCTCGCTGGTTTGGTAGTTGTGTTTCTCTCCATGTCCGGGAGTCTGGCTATACGCCGGTCATAGAATCGTTGTGCTTCATCAGCGGTCTTGAATGCATGCGTTTTGTTTTTAAATTCCACCTTTAAAACAGCTGGAAAGACGAGGCGGAATCGGACATTCTTCTTCCACATTTGAGCTTTTACCTTGGTGAATGTGGCACGAAGTTTCACAGTAGCTGGCGCATAATCTGGATAGAGCATAATTTTCTGTCCCTTCCATTGTAGCAGGCTCCTGTCTGCCCGTAGTGCACGCATCTTGTCCTGAAAGTAATGGAAGCGGACAATCATCACTCTAGGCCTCGGGTTGGGCCCCGGATTTTCTTTACCGATCCTGTGCGCTCTGTCTAGTATGGGTGGCTCGGTGAACACGTCCCCAAGTACTGTGGCAAAAAAGTTTTGCATGAATTGAACACAGTCGTTCCTTTCCCCAGGACTCGGTAGTACGTTCGTGACGCGCAGGTTGCAGCGTCTAGACCTGTTAGAGGCGTCTTCCATGCGTTCGTTCAGTGACTCGTTCTGGGTCAAGAGCTGCTCACATATAGCCTCAAGAGCGGTGACTCGTTCAGTTAGCTGCGTTGCGTTTTCTTCCAAGTCGACGATCCTTTTGCCTTGATCCTCCACAATTATCTTCACTTCATCCATGGTCCTCTTCAGCGGAGCTATTATATTCTCCATTGATGCGGTCATGAGTCGGTGTAGGCTCTCCATTTCTGGGGGTAGGCTGGCTGCGGTCATGCTACCAGCATTAGCCTCTTTAGCAGCTACAGAGCTACTAGCTGGAGAGGCTAAGCTAGTCCCACTGTTTGTAGTGGTAGTTTTACTATGCCGAGTAAAGTGCGCCTTTATCCCCTGCTGTGGAGTTTTGCCGCCCCGCGAAGCCATAGTGTGCCTATAATCACTTATGTTCTCCTTTCAACTCGAATTTCCTCACAATATGTGGTTTTTATACAATTTGAGTGTCAAATTCACGGAGAGTCGCTCGGACGCGTCCTCCCTCCTTCACATCTTAACCGGAAGTTCACCCAATATAATACCCTCCTCTCCAATGTTTACCCCACTATGTACTTCTTGGAATTTTTTCACACACATGCTGGCTTTTTGACTGTCATTTGTAGCAACCACCCCCCCTTCTTCTAGGACTGGGATGCTTCTCCCCTTGACAATCCCTGACATTCGCCGGATCACTGCCCACACCTCCCCTACTGGTGTGTCCTCCCCCAGCCTTCCGCAGTAATTCCTCCAACACTCTCTTTTGGCCGTTTTAATAACCCTCCTGGCCTTGGCTCTTAACCGCTTGTATTCTATAGCATTTTCCTGCACTGGGTACCTCCTTAGCACACTATAGGCTTTATTTCTTTCCCTCACTGCCTCATCGCACATTTTATTCCACCATGGCACAGCCTTACGTTTTACAGCTTTTTTCCTTGGGATGCAGCGGTTCATGTTATCACTTAACATACTGCACAGAGTATCATTCCACTCGTCAACTGTTCCGTCCTCTATCACACTGTCTATTCCCTCTATGCACCCCTCAACAAATTCAGCCCATTTTGCTTTATTATAGTTTAGTGGCCTCGGCCTAGTGTCTTCCTCCACTAGCAAGGGCTGGCCAAATCCCACCACTATTGGGAAATGGTCACTTCCCATAGGGGTTTCTTCCATGGTTTCCCACTTCCCTTTCCAAGCCAATTCTGGGGAAGCTATAGTTAAATCAATGCATGATACCCTCCCTGTTCTGATGTCAAACCTGGTTGGCCTCCCATCATCTAAACACACCAAACCATGCTTGTCCATCAGTTCCTCTATCACTTCCCCATTCCTATCCCTGTCTCTGCTTCCCCAGAGTGGATTGTGTGAATTAAAATCTCCCGCCCATATCACTGGAGTTCCCACCTCCTCTGCTACTTTATCCAATTCATCTATTCTAAGTGGCAGGCATGGGTTATAGAAGTTAACAATATTCATCCTCCCTTGCTCCCCCCACACCCTCACTGCCAAACACTCCAGTGTGGTTGTTAACGCCACCTGCTGGTATTGCACCCCTGCCCTAACAAATATTGCACATCCCCCCCCTGTCCCTTCTTTACGATCTTTCCGCAAACACTCATAGCCTGGTACAACAAAATCTAGGCACGGCTTTAGCCATGTTTCTTGTACACAGATCAAATCAGGCTTATCCTCACCAGTATGCACATTCTTTTTTAGCTCTTGACCATTGGCAACTAAACTCCTTGCATTCCACTGCAGGATACTGAACATGAAAATGATCTTACTGATCATGTTCATCCCATGTTGCATCCATCTCATTTCCCTCTGTCTCACTCTGCTGTGGCTTAGGAGCCTTTACTTGACTATCTTTCATGTACCTATGTAGTTCTGTGGGATCATACGCTCCCAGTCCCAAAAACCTTCCCGCCGCCTCAACCACTGCCCTCATGATGTCTGACCTGCTAAGGTCCTTGCCCTGCTTAGGAGGCCTAGTGGCGTACACCACGTCAACCATAAATGCCAATAGACTCTCTTTTTTCACCACAATTGAATCATCTGGTACGGAGGGGGTGTGGCAACTGGTGGAAGGGCCAGGGCTCTGGGAGCATGAACCCACAAACACAGACACATTTTCACTTTTTCCCTCTACCTTCTTAAGTGCCTCTGCATAAGAAATCTTATGCTGCTCTTTAACATCTTGGACACGCTTTGCCTTCTCAAAGTGTAGGCATCCCCGAAAGGACGCCATGTGCGTGCCCCCACAATTGCAGCATTTAGTGTCAGTAACATCGCATTCTAATAGATCATGTTCCCCCCCGCATTTTGTGCACCTTTGACTGCCGCGGCATGAGGCGGCTACATGGCCAAATCTTTGACACTTAAAGCATCTAAGCGGGGGCCGCTCATACTTTTTCACTTGAAAAGACAAACATCCAATGAAAACTCTGGGTGGCAGACTATCGCCATCAAACGTTAGTAACACAGGAGCATTTGGGTTCCCGTCACTCCGTGCTTTAAATCTCTTTACTTCCTTCACATTTCCTCCCTTGATTTGCTCCTTTATTTCATTCTCAGTTATATCAGCACTAACACCATATATAACTCCCTTGATTCCCTCAATTCTGTTTGAGACGTACAATTCAATGCTCTGCCCAGCTATTTTCTTAACCGCAGCTGCTTTCTTCTGCGTTTCGGCACTCTTGCACAACACCATAAGCATTCCGTTTGCTAAGATTCTTGCTTCAACATCGCCTACTGACTTCAGCGACTCCGCAATCTTCAGAGGATTGACTGATCTGAACCCTCCCACTCCTTTCGGATCCTTCACTTTAAACACTACTTTAAACTCGGTGCTGTCAGTTTTCCTCATTTTCCCTCCCGACTGTTCTCCTTCTGCTGTAGCACCTCGTTTAGTCCCAGTTTTAAGCCCCCCTTCCCCTCCCCTGGCCGTAGCCATGTACAACGTCCCCCTACTTGTCCTCCTCCAACAATGCAGCCTTCAGCAATAATCAAAGAAAGATAAACCGTGTTAATAACGGCAAAGGCACAGTCAGTGAAAGAATTCAACTTGCGTCCGCTCTCTGACAGTCCTGTCAAACCGGCGTCCGACGTCACTTCCTCCTCCGACCCGCCCCCAAAGACAAGCCCTGCTTCACAGGGCATTAAAGAATTTAGTTATACTCTTGTTGTTCCTCCCTACAGAAATCTTTAGTAAAAGGCGAAAGATTTATGCGACTTGAAGAGAAACAAGAGTGATCTACAAGCTGAATGTACTTTGACCGACCCCATTCCCGGCCACACCAAGGTAACACACGGTTTCAAGGTGACACTTTAGTTAACCAACAACTGATGGTATCCAGTCACATTCCCAAGCAATGCTGCAGCACCTTACAAATGTCCACAGATTTTAGTCAAGTATCATCTCGCCTTGGTTTAACGGGCAAAACGGGTTCTGGTACTTAGCCAAAACACGATAGGCATCAGTTTAATTAGTTTTTCTTCCATTTCCAAATATTCAAGTTATGGGTGTTTAAGTGCCATGCGGTCGTACAATTTGTTTCCACTGTTCATTGGAAGACTAGTCTCCCCATACCCAACTGAGAATGCTTTAATCAAAGAGTCACATTTTAGCAATAAGCCATACATCTTTGAAGACTTTCTTATTAAAGATGTAGGTAACCACTCTGAACATATTCCCTCCATCAAAACCTCATTAAGAAGCAAAGAACAATCATCAATGACAAAGAACACATGACAGAATCATTGTTCCATGTCAGCTTCATGTTCAGGAAGAAACATCTAATCTCATCATCATGGTTAGCAAGACCTTCACTGTAGAAACACATTTCTCAAGACAATATCTTTAGAAATGATCCCTGAAAGTATAGTCTTAACGTTCTAACAATTGCTGAGAGGAAGTCATCTGCAAGACTACTGTTTTCACTCACAGGGTGCATTTTGTTGACTTACAACACATTTTACGGTTTCAAATTTAGAAAAACCAAGACAGTTCAAATTAATTTACTTTCCCCCGATGAAATCAAGTGGATTGTAACAAGTTCAAAAAGAAAAGCACTGGTCAATTGACTGGGGACCTGAATATTGGCAGGGAAATTCCAAGTTTTAAATGAGACCGGATCCATCCATTACCGCATGTTCACCACTGGCTGCAACCTTGGTATTGTTGAAACCACACACTAAACATTGCAACAGTCAACCACCGCTCATTATGTATTGTTTTCACAGGAAAGAGAAGCCCTGCTTCACAGGGCATTAAAAAATTTAGTAAGCCTCTTGTTGTTCCTCCCCACGGAAATCTTTAGTAAAAGGCGAAAGATTTATGCGACTTGAAGAGAAACAAGAGTGATCTACAGGCTGAATGTACTTTGGCCGACCCCATTCCCGGCCACACCAAGGTAACACACGGTTTCAAGGTGACGCTACTTAACCAACAACTGATGGTATCCAGTCACATTCCCAAGCAATGCTGCAGCACCTTACAAATGTCCACGGATTTTAGTCAAGTATCATCTCACCTTGGTTTAACGGGCAAAACGGGTTCTGGTACTTAGCCAAAACACGATAGGCATCAGTTTAATTAGTTTTTCTTCCATTTCCAAATATTCAAGTTATGGGTGTTTAAGTGCCATGCGGTCGTACGATTTGTTTCCACTGTTCATTGGAAGACTAGTCTCCTCATATCTAACTGAGAATGCTTTAATCAAAGAGTAATATTTTAGTAATAAGCCATACATCTTTGAAGACTTTCTTATTGAAGATGTAGGTAACCACTTTGAACATATTCCCTCCATCAAAACCTCATTAAGAAGCAAAGAACAATCACCAATGACAAAGAACACATGACAGAATCATTGTTCCATGTCAGCTTCATGTTCAGGAAGAAACATCTAATCTCATCATCATGGTTAGCAAGACCTTCACTTTAGAAACACATTTCTCAAGACAATATCTTTAGAAATGATCCCTGAAAGTATAGTCTTAACGTTCTAACAATTGCTGAGAGGAAGTCATTTGCAAGACTACTGTTTTCACTCACAGGGTGTATTTTGTTGATGTACAACACATTTTACGGTTTCAAATTTAGAAAAACCAAGACAGTTCAAATTAATTAACTTGCCCCCGATGAAATCAAGTGGATTGTAACAAGTTAAAAAAGAAAAGCACTGGTCAATTGACTGAGGACCTGAATATTGGCAGGGAAATTCCAAGTTTTAAATGAGACCGGATCCATCCATTACCGCATGTTCACCACTGGCTGTAACTTTGGTATTGTTGAAACCACACACTAAACATTGCAACAGTCAACCACCGCTCATTGTTATTGTTTTCACAGGAAAGAGAAGCCCTGCTTCACAGGGCATTAAAAAATTTAGTAAGCCTCTTGTTGTTCCTCCCCACGGAAATCTTTAGTAAAAGGCGAAAGATTTATGCGACTTGAAGAGAAACAAGAGTGATCTACAGGCTGAATGTACTTTGGCCGACCCCATTCCCGGCCACACCAAGGTAACACACGGTTTCAAGGTGACACTACTTAACCAACAACTGATGGTATCCAGTCACATTCCCAAGCAATGCTGCAGCACCTTACAAATGTCCACAGATTTTAGTCAAGTATCATCTCGCCTTGGTTTAACGAGCAAAACGGGTTCTGGTACTTAGCCAAAACACGATAGGCATCAGTTTAATTAGTTTTTCTTCCATTTCCAAATATTCAAGTTATGGGTGTTTAAGTGCCATGCGGTCGTACGATTTGTTTCCACTGTTCATTGGAAGACTAGTCTCCTCATATCCAACTGAGAATGCTTTAATCAAAGAGTCACATTTTAGCAATAAGCCATACATCTTTGAAGACTTTCTTATTAAAGATGTAGGTAACCACTCTGAACATATTCCCTCCATCAAAACCTCATTAAGAAGCAAAGAACAATCGTCAATGACAAAGAACACATGACAGAATCATTGTTCTATGTCAGCTTCATGTTCAGGAAGAAACATCTAATCTCATCATCATGGCTAGCAAGACCTTCACTTTAGAAACACATTTCTCAAGACAATATCTTTAGAAATGATCCCTGAAAGTATAGTCTTAACATTCTAACAATTGCTGAGAGGAAGTCATTTGCAAGACTACTGTTTTCACTCACAGGGTGCATTTTGTTGATGTACAACACATTTTACGTTTTCAAATTTAGAAAAACCAAGACAGTTCAAATTAATTAACTTTCCCCCGATGAAATCAAGTGGATTGTAACAAGTTCAAAAAGAAAAGCACTGGTCAATTGACTGAGGACCTGAATATTGGCAGGGAAATTCCAAGTTTTAAATGAGACCGGATCCATCCATTACCGCATGTTCACCACTGGCTGTAACCTTGGTATTGTTGCAACCACACACTAAACATTGCAACAGTCAACCACCGCTCATTGTTATTGTTTTCACAGGAAAGAGAAGCCCTGCTTCACAGGGCATTAAAAAATTTAGTAAGCCTCTTGTTGTTCCTCCCCACGGAAATCTTTAGTAAAAGGCGAAAGATTTATGCGACTTGAAGAGAAACAAGAGTGATATACAGGCTGAATGTACGTTGGCCGACCCCATTCCCGGCCACACCAAGGTAACACACGGTTTCAAGGTGACGCTACTTAACCAACAACTGATGGTATCCAGTCACATTCCCAAGCAATGCTGCAGCACCTTACAAATGTCCACGGATTTTAGTCAAGTATCATCTCACCTTGGTTTAACGGGCAAAACGGGTTCTGGTACTTAGCCAAAACACGATAGGCATCAGTTTAATTAGTTTTTCTTCCATTTCCAAATATTCAAGTTATGGGTGTTTAAGTGCCATGCGGTCGTACGATTTGTTTCCACTGTTCATTGGAAGACTAGTCTCCTCATATCTAACTGAGAATGCTTTAATCAAAGAGTAATATTTTAGTAATAAGCCATACATCTTTGAAGACTTTCTTATTAAAGATGTAGGTAACCACTCTGAACATATTCCCTCCATCAAAACCTCATTAAGAAGCAAAGAACAATCATCAATGACAAAGAACACATGACAGAATCATTGTTCCATGTCAGCTTCATGTTCAGGAAGAAACATCTAATCTCATCATCATGGTTAGCAAGACCTTCACTGTAGAAACACATTTCTCAAGACAATATCTTTAGAAATGATCCCTGAAAGTATAGTCTTAACGTTCTAACAATTGCTGAGAGGAAGTCATCTGCAAGACTACTGTTTTCACTCACAGGGTGCATTTTGTTGACTTACAACACATTTTACGGTTTCAAATTTAGAAAAACCAAGACAGTTCAAATTAATTTACTTTCCCCCGATGAAATCAAGTGGATTGTAACAAGTTCAAAAAGAAAAGCACTGGTCAATTGACTGAGGACCTGAATATTGGCAGGGAAATTCCAAGTTTTAAATGAGACCGGATCCAACCATTACCACATGTTCACCACTGGCTGTAAAACCTTGGTATTTTTGCAACCGCACACTACACATTGCAACAGTCTACCACCGCTCATTATGTATTGTTTTCACAGGAAAGAGAAGCCCTGCTTCACAGGGCATTAAAAAATTTAGTAAGCCTCTTGTTGTTCCTCCCCACGGAAAACTTTAGTAAAAGGCGAAAGATTTATGCGACTTGAAGAGAAACAAGAGTGATCTACAGGCTGAATGTACTTTGGCCGACCCCATTCCCGGCCACACCAAGGTAACACACGCTTTCAAGGTGACACTACTTAACCAACAACTGATGGTATCCAGTCACATTCCCAAGCAATGCTGCAGCACCTTACAAATGTCCACAGATTTTAGTCAAGTATCATCTCGCCTTGGTTTAACGGGCAAAACGGGTTCTGGTACTTAGCCAAAACACGATAGGCATCAGTTTAATTTGTTTTTCTTCCATTTCCAAATATTCAAGTTATGGGTGTTTAAGTGCCATGCGGTCGTACGATTTGTTTCCACTGTTCATTGGAAGACTAGTCTCCTCATATCCAACTGAGAATGCTTTAATCAAAGAGTCACATTTTAGCAATAAGCCATACATCTTTGAAGACTTTCTTATTAAAGATGTAGGTAACCACTCTGAACATATTCCCTCCATCAAAACCTCATTAAGAAGCAAAGAACAATCATCAATGACAAAGAACACATGACAGAATCATTGTTCCATGTCAGCTTCATGTTCAGGAAGAAACATCTAATCTCATCATCATGGTTAGCAAGACCTTCACTGTAGAAACACATTTCTCAAGACACTATCTTTAGAAATGATCCCTGAAAGTATAGTCTTAACGTTCTAACAATTGCTGAGAGGAAGTCATCTGCAAGACTACTGTTTTCACTCACAGGGTGCATTTTGTTGACTTACAACACATTTTACGGTTTCAAATTTAGAAAAACCAAGACAGTTCAAATTAATTTACTTTCCCCCGATGAAATCAAGTGGATTGTAACAAGTTCAAAAAGAAAAGCACTGGTCAATTGACTGGGGACCTGAATATTGGCAGGGAAATTCCAAGTTTTAAATGAGACCGGATCCATCCATTACCACATGTTCACCACTGGCTGTCACCTTGGTATTGTCGCAACCGCACACTAAACATTGCAACAGTCAACCACCGCTCATTATGTATTGTTTTCACAGGAAAGAGAAGCCCTGCTTCACAGGGCATTAAAAAATTTAGTAAGCCTCTTGCTGTTCCTCCCCACGGAAATCTTTAGTAAAAGGCGAAAGATTTATGCGACTTGAAGAGAAACAAGAGTGATCTACAGGCTGAATGTACTTTGGCCGACCCCATTCCCGGCCACACCAAGGTAACACACGGTTTCAAGGTGACACTACTTAACCAACAACTGTATCCAGTCACATTCCCAAGCAATGCTGCAGCACCTACAAATGTCCACGGAATTTAGTCAAGTATCATCTCGCCTTGGTTTAACGGGCAAAACGGGTTCTGGTACTTAGCCAAAACACGATAGGCATCAGTTTAATTAGTTTTTCTTCCATTTCCAAATATTCAAGTTATGGGTGTTTAAGTGCCATGCGGTCGTACGATTTGTTTCCACTGTTCATTGGAAGACTAGTCTCCGCATATCCAACTGAGAATGCTTTAATCAAAGTGTAACATTTTAGCAATAAGCCATACATCTTTGAAGACTTTCTTATTAAAGATGTAGGTAACCACTCTGAACATATTCCCTCCATCAAAACCTCATTAAGAAGCAAAGAACAATCATCAATGACAAAGAACACATGACAGAATCATTGTTCCATGTCAGCTTCATGTTCAGGAAGAAACATCTAATCTCATCATCATGGCTAGCAAGACCTTCACTGTAGAAACACATTTCTCAAGACAATATCTTTAGAAATGATCCCTGAAAGTATAGTCTTAACGTTCTAACAATTGCTGAGAGGAAGTCATCTGCAAGACTACTGTTTTCACTCACAGGGTGCATTTTGTTGACTTACAACACATTTTACGGTTTCAAATTTAGAAAAACCAAGACAGTTAGAATTAATTTACTTTCCCCCGATGAAATCAAGTGGATTGTAACAAGTTCAAAAAGAAAAGCACTGGTCAATTGACTGAGGACCTGAATATTGGCAGGGAAATTCCAAGTTTTAAATGAGACCGGATCCAACCATTACCACATGTTCACCACTGGCTGTAAAACCTTGGTATTTTTGCAACCGCACACTACACATTGCAACAGTCTACCACCGCTCATTATGTATGGTTTTCACAGGAAAGAGAAGCCCTGCTTCACAGGGCATTAAAAAATTTAGTAAGCCTCTTGTTGTTCCTCCCCACGGAAATCTTTAGTAAAAGGCGAAAGATTTATGCGACTTGAAGAGAAACAAGAGTGATCTACAGGCTGAATGTACTTTGGCCGACCCCATTCCCGGCCACACCAAGGTAACACACGGTTTCAAGGTGACACTACTTAACCAACAACTGTATCCAGTCACATTCCCAAGCAATGCTGCAGCACCTTACAAATGTCCACGGAATTTAGTCAAGTATCATCTCGCCTTGGTTTAACGGGCAAAACGGGTTCTGGTACTTAGCCAAAACACGATAGGCATCAGTTTAATTAGTTTTTCTTCCATTTCCAAATATTCAAGTTATGGGTGTTTAAGTGCCATGCGGTCGTACGATTTGTTTCCACTGTTCATTGGAAGACTAGTCTCCTCATATCCAACTGAGAATGCTTTAATCAAAGAGTAACATTTTAGCAATAAGCCATACATCTTTGAAGACTTTCTTATTAAAGATGTAGGTAACCACTCTGAACATATTCCCTCCATCAAAACCTCATTAAGAAGCAAAGAACAATCATCAATGACAAAGAACACATGACAGAATCATTGTTCCATGTCAGCTTCATGTTCAGGAAGAAACATCTAATCTCATCATCATGGTTAGCAAGACCTTCACTGTAGAAACACATTTCTCAAGACAATATCTTTAGGAATGATCCCTGAAAGTACAGTCTTAACGTTCTAACAATTGCTGAGAGGAAGTCATTTGCAAGACTACTGTTTTCACTCACAGGGTGCATTTTGTTGATGTACAACACATTTTACGGTTTCAAATTTAGAAAAACCAAGACAGTTCAAATTAATTAACTTTCCCCCGATGAAATCAAGTGGATTGTAACAAGTTCAAAAAGAAAAGCACTGGTCAATTGACTGAGGACCTGAATATTGGCAGGGAAATTCCAAGTTTTAAATGAGACCGGATCCATCCATTACCGCATGTTCACCACTGGCTGTAACCTTGGTATTGCTGAAACCGCACACTAAACATTGCAACAGTCAACCACCGCTCATAGTTATTGTTTTCACAGGAAAGAGAAGCCCTGCTTCACAGGGCATTAAAAAATTTAGTAAGCCTCTTGTTGTTCCTCCCCACGGAAATCTTTAGTAAAAGGCGAAAGATTTATGCGATTTGAAGAGAAACAAGAGTGATCTACAGGCTGAATGTACTTTGGCCGACCCCATTCCCGGCCACACCAAGGTAACACACGGTTTCAAGGTGACACTACTTAACCAACAACTGATGGTATCCAGTCACATTCCCAAGCAATGCTGCAGCACCTTACAAATGTCCACAGATTTTAGTCAAGTATCATCTCGCCTTGGTTTAACGGGCAAAACGGGTTCTGGTACTTAGCCAAAACGCGATAGGCATCAGTTTAATTTGTTTTTCTTCCATTTCCAAATATTCAAGTTATGGGTGTTTAAGTGCCATGCGGTCGTACGATTTGTTTCCACTGTTCATTGGAAGACTAGTCTCCTCATATCCAACTGAGAATGCCTTAATCAAAGAGTCACATTTTAGCAATAAGCCATACATCTTTGAAGACTTTCTTATTAAAGATGTAGGTAACCACTCTGAACATATTCCCTCCATCAAAACCTCATTAAGAAGCAAAGAACAATCATCAATGACAAAGAACACATGACAGAATCATTGTTCCATGTCAGCTTCATGTTCAGGAAGAAACATCTAATCTCATCATCATGGCTAGCAAGACCTTCACTGTAGAAACACATTTCTCAAGACAATATCTTTAGAAATGATCCCTGAAAGTATAGTCTTAACGTTCTAACAATTGCTGAGAGGAAGTCATCTGCAAGACTACTGTTTTCACTCACAGGGTGCATTTTGTTGACTTACAACACATTTTACGGTTTCAAATTTAGAAAAACCAAGACAGTTCAAATTAATTTACTTTCCCCCGATGAAATCAAGTGGATTGTAACAAGTTCAAAAAGAAAAGCACTGGTCAATTGACTGAGGACCTGAATATTGGCAGGGAAATTCCAAGTTTTAAATGAGACCGGATCCATCCATTACCACATGTTCACCACTGGCTGTCACCTTGGTATTGTCGCAACCGCACACTAAACATTGCAACAGTCAACCACCGCTCATTATGTATTGTTTTCACAGGAAAGAGAAGCCCTGCTTCACAGGGCATTAAAAAATTTAGTAAGCCTCTTGCTGTTCCTCCCCACGGAAATCTTTAGTAAAAGGCGAAAGATTTATGCGACTTGAAGAGAAACAAGAGTGATCTACAGGCTGAATGTACTTTGGCCGACCCCATTCCCGGCCACACCAAGGTAACACACGGTTTCAAGGTGACACTACTTAACCAACAACTGTATCCAGTCACATTCCCAAGCAATGCTGCAGCACCTACAAATGTCCACGGAATTTAGTCAAGTATCATCTCGCCTTGGTTTAACGGGCAAAACGGGTTCTGGTACTTAGCCAAAACACGATAGGCATCAGTTTAATTAGTTTTTCTTCCATTTCCAAATATTCAAGTTATGGGTGTTTAAGTGCCATGCGGTCGTACGATTTGTTTCCACTGTTCATTGGAAGACTAGTCTCCTCATATCCAACTGAGAATGCTTTAATCAAAGTGTAACATTTTAGCAATAAGCCATACATCTTTGAAGACTTTCTTATTAAAGATGTAGGTAACCACTCTGAACATATTCCCTCCATCAAAACCTCATTAAGAAGCAAAGAACAATCATCAATGACAAAGAACACATGACAGAATCATTGTTCCATGTCAGCTTCATGTTCAGGAAGAAACATCTAATCTCATCATCATGGTTAGCAAGACCTTCACTTTAGAAACACATTCCTCAAGACAATATCTTTAGAAATGATCCCTGAAAGTATAGTCTTAAAGTTCTAACAATTGCTGAGAGGAAGTCATTTGCAAGACTACTGTTTTCACTCACAGGGTGCATTTTGTTGATGTACAACATATTTTACGGTTTCAAATTTAGAAAAACCAAGACAGTACAAATTAATTTACTTTCCCCCGATGAAATCAAGTGGATTGTAACAAGTTCAAAAAGAAAAGCACTGGTCAATTGACTGAGGACCTGAATATTGGCAGGGAAATTCCAAGTTTTAAATGAGACCGGATCCAACCATTACCACATGTTCACCACTGGCTGTAACCTTGGTATTGTTGCAACCACACACTAAACATTGCAACAGCCAACCCCCGCTCATTATGTATTGTTTTCACAGGAAAGAGAAGCCCTGCTTCACAGGGCATTAAAAAATTTAGTAAGCCTCTTGTTGTTCCTCCCCACGGAAATCTTTAGTAAAAGGCGAAAGATTTATGCGACTTGAAGAGAAACAAGAGTGATCTACAGGCTGAATGTACTTAGGCCGACCCCATTCCCGGCCACACCAAGGTAACACACGGTTTCAAGGTGACACTTTACTTAACCAACAACTGATGGTATCCAGTCACATTCCCAAGCAATGCTGCAGCACCTTACAAATGTCCACGGATTTTAGTCAATTATCATCTCGCCTTGGTTTAATGGGCACAACGGGTTCTGGTACTTAGCCAAAACACGATAGGCATCAGTTTAATTAGTTTTTCTTCCATTTCCAAATATACAAGTTATGGGTGTTTAAGTGCCATGCGGTCGAACGATTTGTTTCCACTGTTCATTGGAAGACTAGTCTCCTCATATCCAACTGAGAATGCTTTAATCAAAGAGTAACATTTTAGCAATAAGCCATACGTCTTTGAAGACTTTCTTATTAAAGATGTAGGTAACCACTCTGAACATATTCCCTCCATCAAAACCTCATTAAGAAGCAAAGAACAATCATCAATGACAAAGAACACATGACAGAATCATTGTTCCATGTCAGCTTCATGTTCAGGAAGAAACATCTAATCTCATCATCATGGTTAGCAAGACCTTCACTTTAGAAACACATTCCTCAAGACAATATCTTTAGAAATGATCCCTGAAAGTACAGTCTTAATGTTCTAACAATTGCTGAGAGGAAGTCATTTGCAAGACTACTGTTTTCACTCACAGGGTGCATTTTGTTGATGTACAACACATTTTACGGTTTCAAATTTAGAAAAACCAAGACAGTTCAAAGGCAGCACGGTGGTACAGGGGTTAGTGCATGTGCCTCACAATACGAAGGTCCTGAGTAGTCCTGGGTTCAATCCCGGGCTCTGGATCTTTCTGTGTGGAGTTTGCATGTTCTCCCCGTGACTGCGTGGGTTCCCTCCGGGTACTCCGGCTTCCTCCCACCTCCAAAGACATGCACCTGGGGATAGGTTGATTGGCAACACTAAATTGGCCCTAGTGTGTGAATGTTGTCTGTCTATCTGTGTTGGCCCTGCGATGAGGTGGCGACTTGTCCAGGGTGTACCCCGCCTTCCGCCCGATTGGAGCTGAGATAGGCTCCAGCGCCCCCCGCGACACCAAAGGGAATAAGCGGTAGAAAATGGATGGAAGACAGTTCAAATTAATTAACTTTCCCCCGATGAAATCAAGTGGATTGTAACAAGTTCAAAAAGAAAAGCACTGGTCTATTGACTGAGCACCTGAATATTGGCAGGGAAATTCCAAGTTTTAAATGAGACCGGATCCATCCATTACCGCATGTTCACCACTGGCTGTAACCTTGGTATTGTTGCAACCACACACTAAACATTGCAACAGTCAACCACTGCTCATTGTTATTGTTTTCACAGGAAAGAGAAGCCCTGCTTCACAGGGCATTAAAAAATTTATTAAGCCTCTTGTTGTTCCTCCCCACGGAAATCTTTAGTAAAAGGCGAAAGATTTATGCGACTTGAAGAGAAACAAGAGTGATCTACAGGCTGAATGTACTTTGGCCGACCCCATTCCCGGCCACACCAAGGTAACACACGGTTTCAAGGTGACACTTTACTTAACCAACAACTGATGGTATCCAGTCACATTCCCAAGCAATGCTGCAGCACCTTACAAATGTCCACAGATTTTAGTCAATTATCATCTCGCCTTGGTTTAATGGGCACAACGGGTTCTGGTACTTAGCCAAAACACGATAGGCATCAGTTTAATTAGTTTTTCTTCCATTTCCAAATATACAAGTTATGGGTGTTTAAGTGCCATGCGGTCGAACGATTTGTTTCCACTGTTCATTGGAAGACTAGTCTCCTCATATCCAACTGAGAATGCTTTAATCAAAGAGTAACATTTTATCAATAAGCCATACATCTTTGAAGACTTTCTTATTAAAGATGTAGGTAACCACTCTGAACATATTCCCTCCATCAAAACCTCATTAAGAAGCAAAGAACAATCATCAATGACAAAGAACACATGACAGAATCATTGTTCCATGTCAGCTTCATGTTCAGGAAGAAACATCTAATCTCATCATCATGGTTAGCAAGACCTTCACTTTAGAAACACATTTCTCAAGACAATATCTTTAGAAATGATCTCTGAAAGTATAGTCTTAACGTTCTAACAATTGCTGAGAGGAAGTCATTTGCAAGACTACTGTTTTCACTCACAGGGTGCATTTTGTTGATGTACAACACATTTTACGGTTTCAAATTTAGAAAAACCAAGACAGTACAAATTAATTTACTTTCCCCCGATGAAATCAAGTGGATTGTAACAAGTTCAAAAAGAAAAGCACTGGTCAATTGACTGAGGACCTGAATATTGGCAGGGAAATTCCAAGTTTTAAATGAGACCGGATCCAACCATTACCACATGTTCACCACTGGCTGTAACCTTGGTATTGTTGCAACCACACACTAAACATTGCAACAGTCAACCACCGCTCATTGTTATTGTTTTCACAGGAAAGAAAAGCCCTGCTTCACAGGGCATTAAAAAATTTAGTAAGCCTCTTGTTGTTCCTCCCCACGGAAATCTTTAGTAAAAGGCGAAAGATTTATGCGACTTGAAGAGAAACAAGAGTAATCTACAGGCTGAATGTACTTTGGCCGACCCCATTCCCGGCCACACCAAGGTAACACACGGTTTCAAGGTGACGCTACTTAACCAACAACTGATGGTATCCAGTCACATTCCCAAGCAATGCTGCAGCACCTTACAAATGTCCACGGATTTTAGTCAAGTATCATCTCGCCTTGGTTTAACGGGCAAAACGGGTTCTGGTACTTAGCCAAAACACGATAGGCATCAGTTTAATTAGTTTTTCTTCCATTTCCAAATATTCAAGTTATGGGTGTTTAAGTGCCATGCGGTCGTACGATTTGTTTCCACTGTTCATTGGAAGACTAGTCTCCTCATATCCAACTGAGAATGCTTTAATCAAAGAGTAACATTTTAGCAATAAGCCATACATCTTTGAAGACTTTCTTATTAAAGATGTAGGTAACCACTCTGAACATATTCCCTCCATCAAAACCTCATTAAGAAGCAAAGAACAATCATCAATGACAAAGAACACATGACAGAATCATTGTTCCATGTCAGCTTCATGTTCAGGAAGAAACATCTAATCTCATCATCATGGTTAGCAAGACCTTCACTTTAGAAACACATTTCTCAAGACAATATCTTTAGAAATGATCCCTGAAAGTACAGTCTTAAAGTTCTAACAATTGCTGAGAGGAAGTCATTTGCAAGACTACTGTTTTCACTCACAGGGTGCATTTTGTTGATGTACAACACATTTTACGGTTTCAAATTTAGAAAAACCAAGACAGTTCAAATTAATTAACTTCCCCCCGATGAAATCAAGTGGATTGTAACAAGTTCAAAAAGAAAAGCACTGGTCAATTGACTGAGAACCTGAATATTGGCAGGGAAATTCCAAGTTTTAAATGAGACCGGATCCATCCATTACCGCATGTTCACCACTGGCTGTAACCTTGGTATTGTTGCAACCACACACTAAACATTGCAACAGTCAACCACTACTCATTGTGTATTGTTTTCACAGGAAAGAGAAGCAATGCTTCACAGGGCATTAAAAAATTGAGTAAGCCTCTTGTTGTTCCTCCCCACGGAAATCTTTAGTAAAAGGCGAAAGATTTATGCGACTTGAAGAGAAACAAGAGTGATCTACAGGCTGAATGTACTTTGGCCGACCCCATTCCCGGCCACACCAAGGTAACACACGGTTTCAAGGTGACACTACTTAACCCACAACTGATGGTATCCAGTCACATTCCCAAGCAATGCTGCAGCACCTTACAAATGTCCACGGATTTTAGTCAAGTATAATCTCGCCTTGGTTTAACGGGCAAAACGGGTTCTGGGGCCGTACTTATCAAGCTTCTTAGAGTGCCATTTTACACTTAAGTCCTGAAAATTTGCTAAATTTAGTCCTACTCTCAAACTTAAGAATAAAAGCTTTTTATCAACGTTCTTAAGTCTAAGAATCACTCCTACTCTCCACGATATTTAAGAGACCTTCAGAGGTGTCTTAAGTGGTTAGGAGTTGCCAGCAGGGGATGGCACTGAGGCGAGAGACGTGCGCGAACGTTCATCTTTGTTTGATGACGAGCAGCTGATGAAACGGTATCGTTTAGACAGAGCAGGTATTATTTTTGTCACAGATTTAATAATTTTCGATTCCTTGTTGATTTCTGCATGTGGCTGCAGTGGACTAGATATAGAGCCACCCACACCAGTTTCAAATTAGTTGCCTAATTAATGAATTGGAAAGAAATTTTTATGAGAGTAGCGTATGTGTGTGGCACACACATACGCTAGGTTACAGCATGTGAGGTGAGTGACGTCAGTGAGTGTGTGGGCGAGAGAATAGGGGGAGCGGTATTGTGAGTGCGAGCGGGGACTAGTTTGTTTTGTGTTGGATTGGCTGTGTGGAAGCAATCAATAAAGCAAGATTTGCAACTAATCGCCGGACTCATCATTCACTCTAAAGTCGTCCGCTGTGGAGACCCACTGCCGGGTAAAGTGAAGGGTGTTGCCCCGAGCATACATCCTGGAGAAGTGTCTCCCCTGCCTCTTTGTTACGGTCTGGGAGCAGGAAGCAGGAAAGGTGCAACAAAAAGGAAACATTTATTTTTGATTCATTGCCAATATTGTTTGTTTGTTTTGTATTATTTTGTAGTTTATTGTCAAAATATACACTCCCATTGTCCACTTAAATATTTCTAAGATATTTCTTTATTCTTAGACAAGGGATTCCCTTCCGTGATTGGTCATTTCTATGGACACAGAAATGACGTCACCTAAAATTCCGTTTACGGCACATAGTAATGTCGTAATTCAGCTCTGAGTGTGACACTTAAGATTCAGTCCTACACTTCGCTGAAAGTGTGAGTAAGACGCTTGATAACTAACTTTTAAGTGCAGCTTTCAGCGAATAATTTATTTACTCTTAAGTCAACTCTTAGCAGACTTCTTAGGAGTAATTCTAAGAAGCTTGATAAGTACGGCCCCAGGTACTTAGCCAAAACACGATAGGCATCAGTTTAATTAGTTTTTCTTCCATTTCCAAATATTCAAGTTATGGGTGTTTAAGTGCCATGCGGTCGTACGATTTGTTTCCACTGTTCATTGGAAGACTAGTCCCCTCATATCCAACTGAGAATGCTTTAATCAAAGAGTAACATTTTAGCAATAAGCCATACATCTTTGAAGACTTTCTTATTAAAGATGTAGGTAACCACTCTGAACATATTCCCTCCATCAAAACCTCATTAAGAAGCAAAGAACAATCATCAATGACAAAGAACACATGACTGAATCATTGTTCCATGTCAGCTTCATGTTCAGGAAGAAACATCTAATCTCATCATCATGGCTAGCAAGACCTTCACTTTAGAAACACATTTCTCAAGACAATATCTTTAGAAATGATCCCTGAAAGCATAGTCTTAACGTTCTAACAATTGCTGAGAGGAAGTCATTTGCAAGACTACTGTTTTCACTCACAGGGTGCATTTTGTTGATGTACAACACATTTTACGGTTTCAAATTTAGAAAAACCAAGACAGTTCAAATTAATTTACTTTCCCCCGATGAAATCAAGTGGATTGTAACAAGTTCAAAAAGAAAAGCACTGGTCAATTGACTGAGGACCTGAATATTGGCAGGGAAATTCCAAGTTTTAAATGAGACCGGATCCAACCATTACCACATGTTCACCACTGGCTGTAAAACCTTGGTATTTTTGCAACCGCACACTACACATTGCAACAGTCTACCACCGCTCATTATGTATTGTTTTCACAGGAAAGAGAAGCCCTGCTTCACAGGGCATTAAAAAATTTAGTAAGCCTCTTGTTGTTCCTCCCCACGGAAATCTTTAGTAAAAGGCGAAAGATTTATGCGACTTGAAGAGAAACAAGAGTGATCTACAGGCTGAATGTACTTTGGCCGACCCCATTCCCGGCCACACCAAGGTAACACACGGTTTCAAGGTGACACTACTTAACCAACAACTGATGGTTTCCAGTCACATTCACAAGCAATGCTGCAGCACCTTACAAATGTCCACGGATTTTAGTCAAGTATCATCTCGCCTTGGTTTAACGGGCACAACGGGTTCTGGGGCCGTACTTATCAAGCTTCTTAGAATTACTCCTAAGAAGTCTGCTAAGAGTTGACTTAAGAGTAAATAAATTCTTCGCTGAAAGCTGCTCTTAAAAGTTAGTTATCAAGCGTCTTACTCACACTTTCAGCGAAGTGTAGGACTGAATCTTAAGTGTCACACTCAGAGCTGAATTACGACATTACGACCAATGTCTTGAAAAAATATATCACTCTAGAATCAACACAGTAGTTAATACTATGATCAATGTTAATTCAAATACTAAATGTGGGTTATAAATAATAATGGAAGTACAATTGTTTGTATATAGTATATAAATTGGTACAAAGGTTTAACATGTCTACAAGGATATTTCACATGCCTTTACTGTGTATATAATTGAACTGTGTTTATGTTATGTATAATGTGTATTTATAATATGTTGTACAATGGACATTCAATAATTTTCGGAAGTTTATTTTGTACTTGACATTGTTTATAGGGTTAGGCGCAATAAGTGTTCAACTTCAGCCTAAACCCTTTCGGTCTGCAACATTTTCATTTTCAATTTAAGAATGTAAAACTGTTTGTTTATTTTGTTGACGATTGACCGAAGAATAATAAACTTGAAACTTGAAACTATGTGCCGTAAACGGAATTTTAGGTGACGTCATTTCTGTGTCCATAGAAATGACCAATCACGGAAGGGAATCCGTTGTCTAAGAATAAAGAAATATCTTGGAAATATTTAAGTGGACAATGGGAGTGTATATTTTGACAATAAACTACAAAATAATACAAAACAAACTAGTCCCCGCCGGCACTCACGCTACCACTCCCTCTCTTCTATCGCCCACACACTCACTGACGTCACTCACCTCACGGCCACACACATACGCTACTGTCATAACATTTTCTTTCCAATTCATTAATTAGGCAACTAATTTGAAACTGGTGTGGGTGGCTCTATATATACTAGCCCACTGCAATCGAAAAGTATTAAATATGTGACAAAAATAATATCCGCTCTGTCTAAACGATACCGTTTGATCAGCTGCTTGTCATCAAAAAAAAAAAAAAACATTGTTCCGTTCCCTGAACGTTCGCGCACGTCTCTCTCGCCTCAGTGCCATCCCCTGCTGGCAACTCCTAACCACTTAAGACACCTCTGAAGGTCTCTTAAATATCGTGGAGAGTAGGAGTGATTTTTAGACTTAAGAACGTTGATAAAAAGCTTTTATTCTTAAGTTTGAGAGTAGGACTAAATTTCGCAAATTCTCAGGACTTAAGTGTAAAATGGCACTCTAAGAAGCTTGATAAGTACGGCCCCTGGTACTTAGCCAAAACACGATAGGCATCAGTTTAATTTGTTTGTCTTCCATTTCCAAATATACAAGTTATGGGTGTTTAAGTGCCATGCAGTCGAATGATTTGTTTCCACTGTTCATTGGAAGACTAGTCTGCTCATATCCAACTGAGAATGCTTTAATCAAAACATTTTAGCAATAAGCCATACATCTTTGAAGACTTTCTTATTAAAGATGTAGGTAACCACTCTGAACATATTCCCTCCATCAAAACCTCATGAAGAAGCAAAGAACAATCATCAATGACAAAGAACACATGACAGAATCATTGTTCCATGTCAGCTTCATGTTCAGGAAGAAACATCTAATCTCATCATCATGGTTAGCAAGACCTTCACTTTAGAAACACATTTCTCAAGACAATATCTTTAGAAATGATCCCTGAAAGTATAGTCTTAACGTTCTAACAATTGCTGAGAGGAAGTCATTTGCAAGACTACTGTTTTCACTCACAGGGTGCATTTTGTTGATGTACAACACATTTTACGGTTTCAAATTTAGAAAAACCAAGACAGCTCAAATTAATTTACTTTCCCCCGATGAAATCAAGTGGATTGTAACAAGTTCAAAAAGAAAAGCACTGGTCAATTGACTGAGGACCTGAATATTGGCAGGGAAATTCCAAGTTTTAAATGAGACCGGATCCAACCATTACCACATGTTCACCACTGGCTGTAAAACCTTGGTATTGTTGCAACCGCACACTAAACATTGCAACAGTCAACCCCTGCTCATTATGTATTGTTTTCACAGGAAAGAGAAGCCCTGCTTCACAGGGCATTAAAAAATTTAGTAAGCCTCTTGTTGTTCCTCCCCACGGAAATCTTTAGTAAAAGGCGAAAGATTTATGCGACTTGAAGAGAAACAAGAGTGATCTACAGGCTGAATGTACTTTGGCCGACCCCATTCCCGGCCACACCCAGGTAACACACGGTTTCAAGGTGACACTACTTAACCAACAACTGATGGTATCCAGTCACATTCCCAAGCAATGCTGCAGCACCTTACAAATGTCCACGGATTTTAGTCAAGTATCATCTCGCCTTGGTTTAACGGGCACAACGGGTTCTGGGGCCGTACTTATCAAGCTTCTTAGAATTACTCCTAAGAAGTCTGCTAAGAGTTGACATAAGAGTAAATAAATTCTTCGCTGAAAGCTGCACTTAAAAGTTAGTTATCAAGCGTCTTACTCACACTTTCAGCGAAGTGTAGGACTGAATCTTAAGTGTCACACTCAGAGCTGAATTACGACATTACTATGTGCCGTAAACGGAGTTTTAGGTGACGTCATTTCTGTGTCCATAGAAATGACCAATCACGGAAGGGAAATCCGTTGTCTAAGAATAAAGAAATATCTTGGAAATATTTAAGTGGACAATGGGAGTGTATATTTTGACCATTAACTACAAAATAATACAAAACAAACTAGTCCCCGCCGGCACTCACGCTACCGCTCCCTCTCTTATATCGCCCACACACTCACTGACGTCACTCACCTCACGGCCACACACATACGCTAATGTCATAACATTTTCTTAGTGGCTTACCTCCATAACTGGAGATTGAAGCTCAGCGAATCCAAGACGGTGACACAAGCTTTCCACCTATACAATTGGGAAGCGGATCGTGAGATCAGGTTCGAGGTGCGGAAGCCGGATGGGGCTTCCCTTACCCTATGCCGGCCTCGTCCTACACCTGAAGACCCTCGTCCTGACCCTAAATACCTTGGGGTCACCCTGGACAGGTCGCTCACTTTCCGTAAACACCTCTTGGCAACACGCAAGAAACTCAACACCCGCGTCTCACTGCTGAGACGGTTGGTTGGGTCCGGTTGGGGTGCCGGGGCAAGAACTCTGCGAACAGCAGCACTTGCCCTGGTCTACTCAACTGCTGAGTACTGCGCACCTGTCTGGGCGCGCAGTGCTCACTCTAAACAACTTGATGTCCCGATCAACGAAGCCTTGCGTGTTATCACTGGATGCCTGCGCCCCACCCCTGTGGAGCTACTGCCCATCTTAGCAGGCATCCAACCCGCTGAGCTTCGTCGCCAAGGTGCTGTAGCAACTCTGGCGGGCCGGGCAAACATGGATGAGAACCACCTGCTCCATGAAAGGCTCACACTCTCCTCAGAGCCAACGCCCCGCCTCCCCTCCAGAGACCCACTGGTACCAGCCGCCCTGAAGCTCCTGCAGCAATGCAGTGACAACAACATCAGGGCGGCTCACTGGGCGAATCACAAATGGAGCACAGACCTGGAGCATACCATCTCCTCCAGACTCCGTGACTTCATACCTGACACCGGCTCAATACCAGGCCTCTCACTACCACGAGTGGCCTGGGTGAGGCTTAACCGCCTCCGAACTGGTGTCGGTCGCTTTCGCTCAAACATGTTCCAGTGGGGCTTAGCACCTAACGCGACGTGTGAGTGTGGCGCGGAGGAGCAGACTGCCGACCACGTGATCCTGCGTTGCCCGATTTATCGTGCTCCTAATGGTTTGCGTGGCCTGGCGGACCTGGATGACTGCTCGGTGACCTGGCTCACTTCTGTGTGTCCTGACATATGAACGGGAGGGCCCCCCGGGCCTGGGGTGGTAAAAGGCATAGACCCTCGGCCTCAGGTCCGGGTGCCGGAAAACAGCTGCCCATACGATGAAGATTACATTTTCTTTCCAATTCATTAATTAGGCAACTAATTTGAAACTGGTGTGGGTGGCTCTATATATACTAGCCCACTGCAATCGAAAAGTATTAAATATGTGACAAAAATAATATCCGCTCTGTCTAACGATACTGTTTGATCAGCTGCTCGTCATCAAAAAAAAAAAAACATTGTTCCGTTCCCTGAACGTTCGCGCACGTCTCTCTCGCCTCAGTGCCATCCCCTGCTGGCAACTCCTAACCACTTAAGACACCTCTGAAGGTCTCTTAAATATCGTGGAGAGTAGGAGTGATTCTTAGACTTAAGAACGTTGATAAAAAGCTTTTATTCTTAAGTTTGAGAGTAGGACTAAATTTCGCAAATTCTCAGGACTTAAGTGTAAAATGGCACTCTAAGAAGCTTGATAAGTACGGCCCCTGGTACTTAGCCAAAACACGATAGGCATCAGTTTAATTTGTTTTTCTTCCATTTCCAAATTTACAAGTTATAGGTGTTTAAGTGCCATGCGGTCGAACGATTTGTTTCCACTGTTCATTGGAAGACTAGTCTCCTCATATCCAACTGAGAATGCTTTAATCAAAACATTTTAGCAATAAGCCATACATCTTTGAAGACTTTCTTATTAAAGATGTAGGTAACCACTCTGAACATATTCCCTCCATCAAAACCTCATTAAGAAGCAAAGAACAATCATCAATGACAAAGAACACATGACAGAATCATTGTTCCATGTCAGCTTCATGTTCAGGAAGAAACATCTAACCTCATCATCGTGGTTAACAAGACCTTCACTTTAGAAACACATTTCTCAAGACAATATCTTTAGAAATGATCCCTGAAAGTATAGTCTTAATGTTCTAACAATTGCTGAGAGGAAGTCATCTGCAAGACTACTGTTTTCACTCACAGGGTGCATTTTGTTGATGTAAAACACATTTTACGGTTTCAAATTAAGAAAAACCAAGACAGTTCAAATTAATTTACTTTCCCCCGATGAAATCAAGTGGATTGTAACAAGTTCAAAAAGAAAAGCCCTGGTCAATTGACTGAGGACCTGAATATTGGCAGGGAAATTCCAAGTTTTAAATGAGACCGGATCCATCCATTACCGCATGTTGACCACTGGCTGTAACCTTGGTATTGTTGCAACCACACACTAAACATTGCAACAGTCAACCACCGCTCACATTGTTATTGTTTTCACAGGAAAGAGAAGCCCTGCTTCACAGGGCATTAAAAAAATTATTAAGTCTCTTGTTGTTCCTCCCCACGGAAATCTTTAGTAAAAGGCGAAAGATTTATGCGACTTGAAGAGAAACAAGAGTGATCTACAGGTTGAATGTACTTTGGCCGACCCCATTCCCGGCCACACCAAGGTAACACACGGTTTCAAGGTGACACTACTTAACCAACAACTGATGGTATCCAGTCACATTCCCAAGCAATGCTGCAGCACCTTACAAATGTCCACGGATTTTAGTCAAGTATCATCTCGCCTTGGTTTAACGGGCAAAACGGGTTCTGGTACTTAGCCAAAACACGATAGGCATCAGTTTATTTAGTTTTTCTTCCATTTCCAAATATTCAAGTTATGGGTGTTTAAGTGCCATGCGGTCGTACGATTTGTTTCCACTGTTCATTGGAAGACTAGTCTCCTCATATCCAACTGAGAATGCTTTAATCAAAGAGTAACATTTTAGCAATAAGCCATACATCTTTGAAGACTTTCTTATTAAAGATGTAGGTAACCACTCTGAACATATTCCCTCCATCAAAACCTCATTAAGAAGCAAAGAACAATCATCAATGACAAAGAACACATGACAGAATCATTGTTCCATGTCAGCTTCATGTTCAGGAAGAAACATCTAATCTCATCATCATGGTTAGCAAGACCTTCACTTTAGAAACACATTTCTCAAGACAATATCTTTAGAAATGATTCCTGAAAGTACAGTCTTAACGTTCTAACAATTGCTGAGAGGAAGTCATTTGCAAGACTACTGTTTTCACTCACAGGGTGCATTTTGTTGATGTACAACACATTTTACGGTTTCAAATTTAGAAAAACCAAGACAGTTCAAATTAATTAACTTTCCCCCGATGAAATCAAGTGGATTGTAACAAGTTCAAAAAGAAAAGCACTGGTCAATTGACTGAGGACCTGAATATTGGCAGGGAAATTCCAAGTTTTAAATGAGACCGGATCCATCCATTACCGCATGTTCACCACTGGCTGTAACCTTGGTATTGTTGCAACCACACACTAAACGTTGCAACAGTCAACCACTGCTCATTGTTATTGTTTTCACAGGAAAGAGAAGCCCTGCTTCACAGGGCATAAAAAAATTTAGTAAGCCTCTTGTTTGTTCCTCCCCACGGAAATCTTTAGTAAAAGGCGAAAGACTTATGCGACTTGAAGAGAAACAAGAGTGATCTACAGGCTGAATGTACGTTGGCCGACCCCATTCCCGGCCACACCAAGGTAACACACGGTTTCAAGGTGACACTTTACTTAACCAACAACTGATGGTATCCAGTCACATTCACAAGCAATGCTGCAGCACCTTACAAATGTCCACAGATTTTAGTCAATTATCATCTCGCCTTGGTTTAATGGGCACAACGGGTTCTGGTACTTAGCTAAAACACGATAGGCATCAGTTTAATTAGTTTTTCTTCCATTTCCAAATATTCAAGTTATGGGTGTTTAAGTGCCATGCGGTCGAACGATTTGTTTACACTGTGCATTGGAAGACTAGTCTCCTCATATCCAACTGAGAATGCTTTAATCAAAGAGTAACATTTTAGCAATAAGCCATACATCTTTGAAGCCTTTATTATTAAAGATGTAGGTAACCACTCTGAACATATTCCCTCCATCAAAACCTCATTAAGAAGCAAAGAACAATCATCAATGACAAAGAACACATGACAGAATCATTGTTCCATGTCAGCTTCATGTTCAGGAAGAAACATCTAATCTCATCATCATGGTTAGCAAGACCTTCACTTTAGAAACACATTTCTCAAGACAATATCTTTAGAAATAATCCCTGAAAGTATAGTCTTAACTTTCTAACAATTGCTGAGAGGAAGTCATTTGCAAGACTACTGTTTTCACTCACAGGGTGCATTTTGTTGATGTACAACACATTTTACGGTTTCAAATTTAGAAAAACCAAGACAGTTCAAATTAATTAACTTTCCCCCGATGAAATCAAGTGGATTGTAACAAGTTCTAAAAGAAAAGCACTGGTCAATTGACTGAGGACCTGAATATTGGCAGGGAAATTCCAAGTTTTAAATGAGACCGGATCCATCCATTACCGCATGTTCACCACTGGCTGTAACCTTGGTATTGTTGAAACCACACACTAAACATTGCAACAGTCAACCACCGCTCATTGTTATTGTTTTCACAGGAAAGAGAAGCCCTGCTTCACAGGGCATTAAAAAATTTAGTAAGCCTCTTGTTGTTCCTCCCCACGGAAATCTTTAGTAAAAGGCGAAAGATTTATGCGACTTGAAGAGAAACAAGAGTGATCTACAGGCTGAATGTACTTTGGCCGATCCCATTCCCGGCCACACCAAGGTAACACACAGTTTCAAGGTGACACTACTTAATTAACAGCTGATGGTATCCAGTCACATTCCCAAGCAATGCTGCAGCACCTTACAAATGTCCACAGATTTTAGTCAATTATCATCTCGCCTTGGTTTAATGGGCACAACGGGTTCTGGTACTTAGCCAAAACACGATAGGCATCAGTTTAATTAGTTTTTCTTCCATTTCCAAATATTCAAGTTATGGGTGTTTAAGTGCCATGCGGTCGTACGATTTGTTTCCACTGTTCATTGGAAGACTAGTCTCCTCATATCCAACTGAGAATGCTTTAATCAAAGAGTAATATTTTAGCAATAAGCCATACATCTTTGAAGACTTTCTTATTAAAGATGTAGGTAACCACTCTGAACATATTCCCTCCATCAAAACCTCATTAAGAAGCAAAGAACAATCATCAATGACAAAGAACACATGACAGAATCATTGTTCCATGTCAGCTTCACGTTCAGGAAGAAACATCTAATCTCATCATCATGGTTAGCAAGACCTTCACTTTAGAAACAAATTTCTCAAGACAATATCTTTAGAAATGATCCCTGAAAGTATAGTCTTAACGTTCTAACAATTGCTGAGAGGAAGTCATTTGCAAGACTACTGTTTTCACTCACAGGGTGCATTTTGTTGATGTACAACACATTTTACGGTTTCAAATTTAGAAAAACCAAGACAGTACAAAATTAATTTACATTCCCCCGATGAAATCAAGTGGATTGTTACAAGTTCAAAAAGAAAAGCACTGGTCAATTGACTGAGGACCTGAATATTGGCAGGGAAATTCCAAGTTTTAAATGAGACCGGATCCAACCATTACCACATGTTCACCACTGGCTGTAAAACCTTGGTATTGTTGAAACCACACACTAAACATTGCAACAGTCAACCACCGCTCATTATGTATTGTTTTCACAGGAAAGAGAAGCCCTGCTTCACAGGGCATTAAAAAATTTAGTAAGCCTCTTGTTGTTCCTCCCCACGGAAATCTTTAGTAAAAGGCGAAAGATTTATGCGACTTGAAGAGAACCAAGAGTGATCTACAGGCTGAATGTACTTTGGCCGACCCCATTCCCGGCCACACCAAGGTAACACACGGTTTCAAGGTGACACTACTTAACCAACAACTGATGGTATCCAGTCACATTCCCAAGCAATGCTGCAGCACCTTACAAATGATTTTAGTCAAGTATCATCTCGCCTTGGTTTAACGGGCAAAACGGGTTCTGGTACTTAGCCAAAACACGATAGGCATCAGTTTAATTAGTTTTTCTTCCATTTCCAAATATTCAAGTTATGGGTGTTTAAGTGCCATGCGGTCGTACGATTTGTTTCCACTGTTCATTGGAAGACTAGTCTCCTCATATCCAACTGAGAATGCTTTAATCAAAGAGTAATATTTTAGCAATAAGCCATACATCTTTGAAGACTTTCTTATTAAAGATGTAGGTAACCACTCTGAACATATTCCCTCCATCAAAACCTCATTAAGAAGCAAAGAACAATCATCAATGACAAAGAACACATGACAGAATCATTGTTCCATGTCAGCTTCATGTTCAGGAAGAAACATCTAATCTCATCATCATGGTTAGCAAGACCTTCACTGTAGAAACACATTTCTCAAGACAATATCTTTAGAAAGGATCCCTGAAAGTATAGTCTTAACGTTCTAACAATTGCTGAGTGGAAGTCATTTGCAAGACTACTGTTTTCACTCACAGGGTGCATTTTGTTGATGTACAACACATTTTACGGTTTCAAATTTAGAAAAACCAAGACAGTTCAAATTAATTAACTTTCCCCCGATGAAATCAAGTGGATTGTAACAAGTTCAAAAAGAAAAGCACTGGTCAATTGACTGAGGACCTGAATATTGGCAGGGAAATTCCAAGTTTTAAATGAGACCGGATCCAACCATTACCGCATGTTCACCACTGGCTGTAAAACCTTGGTATTGTTGCAACCGCACACTAAACATTGCAACAGTCAACCCACGCTCATTATGTATTGTTTTCACAAGAAAGAGAAGCCCTGCTTCACAGGGCATTAAAAAATTTAGTAAGCCTCTTGTTGTTCCTCCCCACGGAAATCTTTAGTAAAAGGCGAAAGATTTATGCGACTTGAAGAGAAACGAGAGTGATCTACAGGCTGAATGTACTTTGGCCGACCCCATTCCCGGCCACACCAAGGTAACACACGGTTTCAAGGTGACACTTTACTTAACCAACAACTGATGGTATCCAGTCACATTCCCAAGCAATGCTGCAGCACCTTACAAATGTCCACGGATTTTAGTCAAGTATCATCTCGCCTTGGTTTAACGGGCAAAACGGGTTCTGGTACTTAGCCAAAACACGATAGGCATCAGTTTAATTAGTTTTTCTTCCATTTCCAAATATTCAAGTTATGGGTGTTTAAGTGCCATGCGGTCGTACGATTTGTTTCCACAGTTCATTGGAAGACTAGTCTCCTCATATCCAACTGAGAATGCTTTAATCAAAGAGTAACACTTTAGCAATAAGCCATACATCTTTGAAGACTTTCTTATTAAAGATGTAGGTAATCACTCTGAACATATTCCCTCTATCAAAACCTCATTAAGAAGCAAAGAACAATCATCAATGACAAAGAACACATGACAGAATCATTGTTCCATGTCAGCTTCATGTTCAGGAAGAAACATCTAATCTCATCATCATGGTTAGCAAGACCTTCGCTTTAGAAACACATTTCTCAAGACAATATCTTTAGAAACGATCCCTGAAAGTACAGTCTTAATGTTCTAACAATTGCTGAGAGGAAGTCATTTGCAAGACTACTGTTTTCACTCACAGGGTGCATTTTGTTGACTTACAACACATTTTACGGTTTCAAATTTAGAAAAACCAAGACAGTTCAAATCAATTTACTTTCCCCCGATGAAATCAAGTGGATTGTAACAAGTTCAAAAAGAAAAGCACTGGTCAATTGACTGGGGACCTGAATATTGGCAGGGAAATTCCAAGTTTTAAATGAGACCGGATCCATCCATTACCACATGTTCACCACTGGCTGTAACCTTGGTATTGTTTTAACCGCACACTAAACATTGCAACAGTCAACCCCCGCTCATTATGTATTGTTTTCACAGGAAAGAGAAGCCCTGCTTCACAGGGCATCAAAAAATTTAGTAAGCCCGCGGGCTCAACGTTGAGACCCGCCCACATTGAGGGAAAATAAGCCCCTCCTCGATCTGCGGGCTGCAGCCAGGCAAGTGCCCCTGGCTGCAGCCCGCAGATCGAGGAGGGGCTTATTTTCCCTCAATGTGGGCGGGTCTCAACGTTGAGCCCGCGGGCTCCATCTGGTGGCGGAGATCCGGCAGCACACATTCTCAAACGTCAATAAAGCTACTTTTAACTTGTCAAATGTATTTTTTTTACCATGAAAAAACAATAAAAAATATATATATATATAAACCATAGTATGAAAAAAGGTTCATGTATTTGATAGACTTAGACATTCCTACTTTTAACTTGTCAAATGTATCTGCCATCTTTTTTGTAGTTTTATTCCTTTTTTATTATCTTCATTATTTTCTGTATTGATCCTACACTATTATTGTGTTTTTTTTGTTACTTCTGATATGGCCTTGCCACGGTTTATTTGCTTATTTATTTATTTATTTTTTGTGTCTTTTTATTTTGTATTGTTTTACATCTGATCAACTTCTGTGACTTTCCTTTTCTTTTTTAAGTGTGAACAGTGGAGAGGTCCTCGAGAGGTGATCTTGGGATCACTTTCTGAGGATCCTTGATGCCGAGGAATGTTCATCCACTATGGTCTGGATAGCCTGTAGCTGATCCTGAGCCAGAGCGGGATGGATGGATATATATATATATATATATATATATATATATATATATATATATATATATATATATATATATATATATATATATATATATATATATATATATATATATATATATATACAATATCTGGGTATCTTTTCTAATACTGTTTATACTGTAAACCTTGAATTGTTAAAGTTTAAGTGCACCTCTCTCCTCAAGTGTGCATGTGAGTGGGTATGAGTGGAGGTGCGATTGTATGAAGGTTTTGCGTGACCAAAGTATGACTGTTAAATGTGATTTTAACTGTAAAATTCAATACAAATATTTGCAAAAAAAAACACACAAAAAACTTGTCAAATGTATTTTTTTTTACCATGGAAAAACAATTAAAAATATATATATAAACCATAGTATGGAAAAAGGTTCATGTATTATGTCAGACCCACTCGACACCGAGGATGTCGTTGTGGCTTGTACAGCCCTTTGAGACACTTGTGATTTAGGGCTATATAAATAAACATTGATTGATTGATTGATTGATATTTGATTGACTTAGACATTCCTACTTTTAACTTGTCAAATGTATTTTTTTTTACCATGAAAAAACAATTAAAAAAAATATATATCTAAACCATAACATTTCCATAAGAGTATAGACACATTATTTTGCACACTCAATTATATTAGCAAAGTCAAATAAACCAAAGACAGAAGACTTTGCATCATTGATTTTATTTTTCACCCCAGGCTAAAAATGTTTGATCTGTAAAGAAAAAAACATGTTTTAGCCTAGCCAAATACATTCCTTAAGCTCCCATAAATGTTTAACAATGGCAAGTATCAAGGTATTTTTCTGGCCCATAACAAGCAACCCTGTTCCCTGTTTCCAGTTCTGTTAATTTTCCACTGTCTAGAAAGGAAACAGATTGCGGTTCTTATAGGCACAATAACAATGCAAGATGTAAAACTAAGGTAATTGAAATAAGTGGAGGAATTACGCTTTAGTCTAGCAATAGTTGACTACAAGACTAATTAATCACATGACCTCTCACCTGTAGCCCTCCTTGCACTCGTCGCCGTTTTCTGTCCTGCAATCGGTCTTCTTCAGACCTTAGTGATTTAATGACAACATACATTCACTATGAAAACATTCATGTTGGTCTGTTGACCGTGAGTAAAATATTTTTTTTGTGATTTGTGATATTCAAAGCACTTACGGCATGGGGAAGTTCTGCAGGAGAGCGAGACACCACCATCTCCTAATTTGCAGCATGTTTTCCTTTGAAGAAGGAAATGCAGGAAGATGTTAATATCCATCCATCCATCCATTTTCTACCGCTTATTCCCTTCGGGGTCGCGAGGGGCGCTGGAGCCTATCTCAGCTACAACTGGGCGGAAGGCGGGGTACACCCTGGACAAGTCGCCACCTCATCGCAGAGATGTTAATATGTTGTAAAAAAAAGAACACCTTGTACACTAAGCATAATGTGTCACGATTTACACATACCTCTCTGAAATCACAATTGGCCCCCATTACAATGTACAGAGTGTACTGTAAGCCAAGAGGTACTGCTTAATATAATGTCAGGCGTATTCCCAAGGATACATTTTTTTCAATACAAATTAATGTGGTTTTAATGTAGCAAGCAAACATTTTGACAGACAACAGCAATGCTATAACATGCTGATTTGGTCTTACCATCAAAACAAACACGCCACGGTTGTTGGAGCACCCTTGCTTTGTTTGGCCCTGAGGTGTGAACAATGTATTTTAATAAAAGTATGGCAAGAAAATAGTAAAAAGTTAGCAAATGCTATTATGTAATGTCTCACCTGGACATCATTCACACCAAGCTCTCTCCAGGGACCAGAAGAGAGGCTGTGAGCAACGTGTCTGTACAAATAATAAGCGAAATAAAAGTCACTCAACTTCAATCAACTTTTGATTGAAAAGCACGCATAAACGCTTGGAACAAAGCCTGAACTGAATAAGGAAAAGGTTGGAACTTCAAATCGAAAAGTTTTGGCTCTATTTTGCACATCATTCAAATGAGAAATGTGACATTTCACACTTGATTTTATTTTTCGGTTGTTGCTTTCTACACTGGTAAATGATGACAGTGAGCAGAGACCTCATGGAGACTTCCCTAGTCTCCACAAGTTTTCAGCACACACTGCATACTGGGGACAGAAACTCCAAGACAGCCAGGAACAACTGGTAAAGTTAACTATTGTGCCACTGTGGTTATCTATGAATGTCACTCATATAATCATACATGTATTAAAACTTTGTTTTCTTCCACTAGCTGTCTCATGTCTTGGAGAGATGAGAGTAGAACCAGTCTATTCAGGTTTTTAGGGCACGTCCTGGACAGTGGTAGTTCTGTTTTAAACCACTTGTCCTTTGTTTGTTTTAATTAATGGTTCTGTTTTTATTTGATCTAAAATATTCCATTCCATATTCCAACTATTTTGATTCCTTAAACAGATGGAAACAGAACTATTTATCTTTTTTGAGACGGGCAGTTCTGTTTAAGCCTGTTATGAAAACTTTTTGATTTGAAGTTCCAACCTCTTCCTTATTCAGTTCAGGCTTTGTTCCAAGCGTTTATGCGTGCTTTTCAATCAAAAGTTGATTGAAGTTGAGTGAATTTTATTTTGCTTATTATTTGTACAGACACGTTGCTCACAGCCTCTCTTCTGGCCCCTGGAGAGAGCTTGGTGTGAATGATGTCCAGGTGAGACATGACATAATAGCATTTGCTAACTTTTTACTATTTTCTTGCCATACTTTTATTAAAATACATTGTTCACACCTCAGGGCCAAACAAAGCAAGGGTGCTCCAACAACTGTGGCGTGTTTGTTTTGATGGTAAGACCAAATCAGCATGTTATAGCATTGCTGTTGTCTGTCAAAATGTTTGCTTGCTACATTAAAACCACATTAATTTGTATTGAAAAAAATGTATCCTTGGGAATACGCCTGACATTATATTAAGCAGTACCTCTTGGCTTACAGTACACTCTGTACATTGTAATGGGGGCCAATTGTGATTTCAGAGAGGTATGTGTAAATCGTGACACATTATGCTTAGTGTACAAGGTGTTATTTTTTTTACAACATATTAACATCTCTGCGATGAGGTGGCGACTTGTCCAGGGTGTACCCCGCCTTCCGCCCAATTGTAGCTGAGATAGGCTCCAGCGCCCCTCGCGACCCCGAAGGGAATAAGCGGTAGAAAATGGATGGATGGATGGATATTAACATCTTCCTGCATTTCCTTCTTCAAAGGAAAACATGCTGCAAATTAGGAGATGGTGGTGTCTCGCTCTCCTGCAGAACTTCCCCATGCCGTAAGTGCTTTGAATATCACAAATCACAAAAAAAATGTTTTACTCACGGTCAACAGACCAACATGAATGTTTTCATAGTGAATGTATGTTGTCATTAAATCACTAAGGTCTGAAGAAGACCGATTGCAGGACAGAAAACGGCGACGAGTGCAAGGAGGGCTACAGGTGAGAGGTCATGTGATTAATTAGTCTTGTAGTCAACTATTGCTAGACTAAAGCGTAATTCCTCCACTTATTTCAATTACCTTAGTTTTACATCTTGCATTGATATTGTGCCTATAAGAACCGCAATCTGTTTCCTTTCTAGACAGTGGAAAATTAACAGAACTGGAAACAGGGAACAGGGTTGCTTGTTATGGGCCAGAAAAATACCTTGATACTTGCCATTGTTAAACATTTATGGGAGCTTAAGGAATGTATTTGGCTAGGCTAAAACATTTTTTTTTCTTTACAGATCAAACATTTTTAGCCTGGGGTGAAAAATAAAATCAATGATGCAAAGTCTTCTGTCTTTGGTTTATTTGACTTTGCTAATATAATTGAGTGTGCAAAATAATATGTGTCTATACTCTTATGGAAATGCTATGGTTTAGATATTTTTTTTTTAAAATAGTTTTTTCATGGTAAAAAAAAATACATTTGACAAGTTAAAAGTAGGAATGTCTAAGTCTATCAAATACATGAACCTTTTTCCATACTATGGTTTATATATATTTTTTTTAAATTGTTTTTTCATGGTAAAAAAAAATACATTTGACAAGTTTTTTTTGTGTTTTTTTTTGCAAATATTTGTATTGAATTTTACAGTTAAAATCACATTTAACAGTCATACTTTGGTCACGCAAAACCTTCATACAATCGCACATCCACTCATACCCACTCACATGCACACTTGAGGAGAGAGGTGCACTTAAACTTTAACAATTCAAGGTTTACAGTATAAACAGTATTAGAAAAGATACCCAGATATTGTATATATATATATATATATATATATATATACATATATATATATATATATATATATATATATATATATATATATATATATATATATATATATATATATCCATCCATCCCGCTCTGGCTCAGGATCAGCTACAGGCTATCCAGACCATAGTGGATGAACATTCCTCGGCATCAAGGATCCTCAGGAAGTGATCCCAAGATCACCTCTCGAGGACCTCTCCACCGTTCACACTTAAAAAAGAAAAGGAAAGTCACAGAAGTTGATCAGATGTAAAACAATACAAAATAAAAAGACACAAAAAATAAATAAATAAATAAGCAAGTAAACCGTGGCAAGGCCATATCAGAAGTAACAAAAAAAACACAATAATAGTGTAGGATCAATACAGAAAATAATGAAGATAATAAAAAAGGAATACAACTACAAAAAAGATGGCAGATACATTTGACAAGTTAAAAGTAGGAATGTCTAAGTCTATCAAATACATGAACCTTTTTTCATACTATGGTTTATATATATATATATATATATATATATTTTTTATTGTTTTTTCATGGTAAAAAAAATACATTTGACAAGTTAAAAGTAGCTTTATTGACGTTTGAGAATGTGTGCTGCCGGATCTCCGCCACCAGATGGAGCCCGCGGGCTCAACGTTGAGACCCGCCCACATTGAGGGAAAATAAGCCCCTCCTCGATCTGCGGGCTGCAGCCAGGGGTTACTCGACTGTAGAGGGCGTCAAATGCAGTGTCATCACGCTCTGATATTCGGGAGTCTCCCGGGAAAAATGAGAGGGTTGGCAAGTATGACGCTATCAAGCGCCATTCATTCAAAACTTGCGGGCTGCACTAACATCAAATTTCCACATTAAAGTGCGTGTGTCGGAGACCCCTAGTTAACATAGCACAAAGCGTTTAAGCTTTATATGCGGTGTTTTTCATTTTAAATTTTACAATTTTTTTTGTGGCTCCCATTACTTTCTTTAATTTGTGAAACTTGCCAAAATGGCTCTTTGAGTGGTAAAGGTTGCCGACCCCTGACCTAGAACTACAGCCTATATACCAGCCTAATTTACAATAACCATGACAACTTTGCAGTCCAGGCTTTAAAACAAAGCACTCAAAATGCTGGCCCCCGACATTGTCCAAGTAAATGCAGTCCGCTGACAAACACTTACTGCTGCAACGATACTTTAGCCAACGACCATCATGAAATGTAAAAATGTCAATGCCTAAATAATCTGCAGTGGCCTGGATTTCAACCTCTGTGGCCCAAGTATTGACACACTTCATCTTGGACTGCTTGATGTACTCTAAAAGCGACATATCGCTCCTCAAAAGACCCTGATACCTAGCCTCATTCTTTTCTAGCTCTCTACAGGCAGCCAGTCTAATCTTACGATGGTTCTTCTGTGAACCACTGACAGCCTGATTAACAGCCCTGAAAAAGCAGTTCCCATCCGGAACTATTTTCTCGCTATGGCAGGGAACACCTAAGTAGCCCACCTCTCTATGCACCAGACCACCGACTTTCATAAAATCTACTTTTAATTGACTACACAAAGCCCTACAAACGTCATCACCGAGGGGACGCAAAAACCGTTTCGCACTCTTTGATGCAGTGATAAAACGCTAAATCAGAGTTTACTGTAACGCTATCAAAACGCTTGGATTGTTTTGACATGCTTTCACGGAAAAAAATCTTACGCTTTTTGCCATCAGTGGCAACGAATGCTGCTGTTGAGCCACTGCTAACTTCACTTAAAAAAGTGAGAACAGAAGCGCCACAGTGCTGGGCTCGCTTCAACACCAGCCACACTCTGACACACAGATGGGGCTGCAAAAATGTTGGCGTACTAACTCAGCAGCCACACATCTTACACTGACGGTACCAATACCCAGAATCCCATGCAGCCCTAACTCTTCCGCTCAACCAACGCACGGAGAGGGGGGGGGGGGTTGATGTGTGGGGGGATTTGGTGGTAGCGGGGGTGTATAATGTAGACCGGAAGAGTTAGGGCTGCATGGGATTCTGGGTAATGGTTGTGTTGTGTTTATGTTGTGTTACGGTGGGATGTTCTCCAGAAATGTTTTTTTCATTCTTTTTTGGTGTGGGTTCACAGTGTGGCGCATATTTGTAACGTAACAATGTTAAAGTTGTTTGATACGGCTACCGTCAGTGTAAGCTGTGTGGCTGATGAGTAAGTATGCTTTGCTGTCTCCTGTGTGTGCAAGTGGTGTTTTATCATTTGGCCTCGTCGTCACACCGAAGAAGTCGAAGGCCGCTCGGGAGAAAAAAAAAAAAACATTCTTACCGCTCAGCGGAGGACTCTTAAACGAAACATTCTGCGATATTTTTCACGGCTGGCCGGTAACAGCGGGCAGAGATTTTTCTGATGCGGTTTTGGGCGCGGTTGGCAAACGCTGGACTGTGAATGGGCAGGAGATGGCAGGCGCAAGTGACGGATCAGGAAGTGAGATGGGAGGAATTGAAGCAGATGGCGGGAGGGGAGATGACTGGAATTTGGCAGGGGGAAAAAAACAAGAGAAAGCGTAAAAAACAGAAACAGCAAGCGGATAGAGTCAACTTAGAAGGAACGGATAGTGAGGGAAGTGGTACACCAATAGCAAGTCAGAGTGAGGAATATAAAATTATCATCAAACTTTCTCAAGACGGTGCGTCGTTCGGTGAGTGGAACCCAATTCTGTTGACAAAAGCGATACATAAGTTTATGGGTGAAGTAAAGAATGCCAAAGTGTTGCGGAATGGTTCATTGTTGATATTCTGTAAAAATAGTATGCAACAAGGAAAGGCCATAAGACTGGACAAGATTGATGGTAAAAAAATGCAGTGCTCAATACCTGAGGATAGGAAGAAGTCGACTAGGGGAGTCATTTCAGGTATACCTACGGTTGTGTCAGTTGACCAGATTAAAGATAATGTGGTGGGTGCAAAGGTTTTGGAAGCCAGGCGGCTGAAAGCGATCAGAAATGGAGAGAAGTGTGATAGCTTGTCAGTGTTGATTACATTTGATGAGCCCAAGTTGCCGAGCAAAGTTTATATAGGATATATGAGCTATGAGGTGAGACCATATGTTCCGCCACCACTGCGATGCTTTAAATGTCAAAAGTATGGTCATGTAGCAGCAATTTGCAAAGGCAAGCAAAGATGTGGTAGATGTGCAGGTGAGCATGAGTACGGTAAATGTGAAGTAGGGGCTAAGCTAAAATGTTGCAACTGTGGAGGAGAGCATACTTCTGCGTATCGAGGGTGTGAAATGAGCAAAAAAGCGGCTGAGGTACAGAGAGTCAAAAGCTCCCAGGGAATTTCATATGCAGAGGCGGTGAAGAAAGTAAAGCAAGCAGACGCCCCTAAACCAGTGGCAGAAGAAACAACACAGCACAGTGACAGCAGACCTTGTGGAGGATGTACTAAGCCAGACATAAAGGAGGATATGCTGAGTGTAGGCAAGAATGAATTTGTACTGTTTATGGTTGAGGTGATCAACTGTTCGGCACAAACAAGCAGGAAAACTGAAAAGATTAAGATCATTGTGAGAGCAGCTGAGAAATATCTTGGACTGGAGGGGATAAGCTGGGAAGCAGTAGAGGACATGTTAGCTAGAGAAACACCTAACTCTCAGACATGGGCTGGTGGATCTTCATGTTCTTAATTATTTTACAGTGGAATGCAAGGAGTCTTACCTCTAACGGACAGGAATTTAAAAAAATTGTGTCAAATTTGTCAGACAAACCGCATGTAATATGTATCCAAGAGACATGGTTAAAACCACAATGGGATTTTGTTATGTATGGCTACACTGCAATAAGGAATGATAGGGAAACTGGGAATGGTGGAGGAGTGGCAACATTTGTGAGGAATGGGTTGAGCTATAGTTTAGTCAAGATAGGAAAGGAGCAAGAATCTATTGTAATCAAGGTATGGACAGAAAAGAGTAGCATTACAATAGTAAATTACTATAACCCATGTAATAGACTAAGTACTGATATATTGAATGATGCAAGTGGGCCGACACAAGGGAAGGTAATATGGTTAGGGGACTTTAATGCGCACAGCACATTATGGGGGAGCAATAATACAGATGCAAATGGGTCAATAATAGAGGAGTTTATAGATGATATGGGTTTGGTGTGTATCAATGATGGAAGAGGTACAAGGTATAATAGCTCACAGAATACAGAGAGTGTAATAGATCTAACGCTCACATCCACTATAATTGCAGGTGTTAGTACTTGGGAAGTATTGAATCAGTCAACAGTAGGAAGTGATCATTATCCAATAATGGTCAAGATTGGAATAGAAATACATCAAGAGGGGGGAGCAAGGACACCAAGGTGGAGGTTGGATAAGGCAGATTGGGGTGCATTCCAAAAAATAAGTGAAGGCAGGTGTGTAGAACTACTGGGAGAGAATATAACAAATATAGAAGAAATGAATGGAAAATTGGTAACGGCAATGATACAGACAGCAGAAGAAACTATTTCAAAGAGTAGAGGAAGCAAGCGGAAAAAGAGTGTGCCATGGTGGGAGGACAATTGTAGCAAAGCAATAAAAATGAGAAATAGAGCATTCAGACAGTTGAAAGTTCACCACACGCTAGACACATTGATACAATACAAAAGAGCACAGGCAGTAGTTCGGAAAACAATAAGATCAGCAAAACGGACATACTGGAGACAATACTGCAATAAAATTGGGAGAGAAACACAGCTGGCAGAAGTGTGGGGAATGATTAGGAAAATGAGCGGCATAAAAAGTAACTTTGAGATACCAGTGATGCATAGCAATAATACAACAGCAATAAGTACTGTAGAAAAGGCAGAGCTCCTAGCAAAGACATTTGTGAAGGTTCACAGCTCAGAAAATTTATCTGTTAAAGCTAAGCAGTGTAGAGACAACACCCTTGCACAAAATATAGGAGGTACAGAAAGAAGAAGCATATTGTCAGGAGAAGACCTGGACTTACCGTTTACTCTATTTGAGCTGAGGAGAGCAGTTTTAAACGCACGACAAACTTCACCAGGGAAAGATGGTGTATGCTACAGTATGTTAGCTCATATGACGGATAGTGCACTTGAAGCAGTGTTAAGGCTATTTAATAACATATGGGACACAGGTAAACTCCCGTCGACATGGAAGCAATCAGTTATAGTACCAATATTAAAACCAGGTAAAGACTCATCAAATCCCTCTAGCTATAGACCCATTGCTTTAACATCACATTTAGGGAAAACTATGGAACGGTTGGTGACAGAGAGACTGTCACATTTTCTTGAGAGTAGAAACCTTCTCTCAAACTATCAAAGTGGATTTCGCAGGGGAAGAGGGACAATGGATAGTGTCTTATGTTTAGAGTCAGAAATTAGGAAAGCCCAGACCAACAGAGAAATGGTGGTGGCGGTAATGTTTGATGTTGAGAAAGCATACGATATGTTATGGAAGGAGGGACTACTTATCAAACTCAAAAAATTAGGTGTGAATGGAAAACTGTACAACTGGGTGTTAGATTTTATGGTTGGAAGAACAATAGAAGTGAAAGTGGGTACAGAATATTCTAAAATATATCAAGTTGAGAATGGAATACCACAGGGAAGTGTCTGCAGTCCAATCCTGTTTAATGTCATGATCAATGATATTTTTGAGCAAGTGGAGCGAGGTATAGGGAAGTCATTGTATGCGGATGACGGGGCATTATGGATAAGGGGGCGGAATCTTGCATATATTCAGAAGAAATTGCAGGCAGCAATTAGGACGGTGGAGCAGTGGGCAGATGAATGGGGTTTTAAGTTTTCTATCGCAAAGACGCAAGGGATTTGCTTCTCTAGACGTCACAAAGAGGTTTCCTTGAAAATATATGGTCAAAAAATTGAGCAGGTTAGTGTCGTTAGACTGCTTGGAATGTGGATGGATGAAAAGCTGACTTGGCGGCAGCATATTGACAAAGTGAGGGATAAATGTAAAAGAGTCAACAATCTCTTAAGATGCCTTTCAGGAAGACACTGGGGTGCAACTAGAGCGTCACTGCTGAATATATATCAGGCCATCATGAGAGCAACGCTAGACTATGGGGGCATAGGCTATCTAGCAGCAGCAGACAGCCACCTGAAAAAGCTGGATGTGCAGCAGACACAGGGTCTGAGAATATGTAGTGGGGCATTTAAATCCTCTCCAGTAGCAGCCATACAGGTAGAAATGGGGGAACAACCATTAGGGATCAGGAGACTGAAACTGCTGTTAGCGTACTGGGTCAATCTCCAAGGGCATAGTGTTTCACATCCTGCTAAAGCCATCCTAGAGGACTGTTGGGAGCATAATGAGTCACATTTTATGAGTTTTGGGTGGATAGGAAATGTAAAGGCAGTACAAGCCGGTTTAGGTCATATTCTATTCAGTCCGACAGTCCCATACTCATGTACTCCTCCCTGGTTGTTCATAGAACCGACAATACATTTTGAAATACAGCAACAATTAAAGAAAAGGAATAGGCAGGCCTCTGCGGGAGGGGTAGCCGAAGGCTATTTGGAAAAACATTTCTCAGACAAAACGCTGATTTTTACTGATGGGTCAAAAGACCCTGATACTGGAAGAACAGGAGCTGCAGTTTTCATTCCACAATACAAGATACACATCAAGAAAAGAACCACAGACCATCTATCAGTATTCACAGTTGAGCTTGCAGCTATCATTTTAGGGTTGGAATGGATAGAAGGAAATAACCATAAAAATACACTAATAGCATCAGACAGTTGGGCAGCACTTACAAGCATCAAAACCATGAAGTCATGTAGGCAAGATCTCATTTTCAAAATACATAATCAACTGCACAGAATGAATAAGAGGGGATTAGCTGTTTGCTTCATCTGGGTTCCTGCCCATGTAGGGATAGAAGGGAATGAGGGAGTGGATATTCTGGCCAAACAATCACTCAGATCACACACTGTAGATATGGACATACCGTTATGTAGGGAAAAAGGTAAATCAATAATCAAGAAACATGTGGGTAAAGTGTGGCAAGAATATTGGGACATCCAAGACACGGGAAGACACCTTTACAACATACAGAAACACGTTGGGTTGGGAAGGAGGAGGGGCAGGAGCCGGAGGGAAGAAGCAGTGATCACACGACTTAGGATAGGGCACACAGGACTGAATAGTTCACTACACAGGATAGGAAAACACCCTGATGGCAGATGTGACCAATGTGGGCAGGATCAAAGTGTCCAGCATGTGTTGTTAGAATGTAGAGGGTATGAGGAGGAAAGGAGGACGCTAACAGCAGCGGCAGAGGAATCCAGGATGATATTAAGTGTTGGGAACCTGCTAGGAGCAGAGGCAGAAGCTATGCTCAAGCATCTTATGGCATATCTGATAGACACAGGCCTAATGGAGAGGATTTAAGTTCCCTATTTAGTTGTTTTGTTTCTTTATTTCTTTATTTTATTTTTTATTTTCTTTATTTTTCTTATTATTTATTTTGTTAATTATTATTTGTATTTATTTTGAATCCCAATTTACAGTCCCACACTCCAGTCCAGTAGGTGGCGGTAATGCACCTTTGTTGGTTTGCCAACCGCAAATAAACTCCATAGAAGAAGAAGAAGAAGCTGTGTGTGCAAGTAATAACAACATGCAACATGTGGCTGGACTGGCACGCTGTATGTAACTGCTATAGAGGACAATTACTGCAGTGCAATTAGGGCATGCCCTTCACTTAGTATTTAGAGTGTAATTAGGATTATTTTTTCCCTGGGAGTTATCTATGAGGGACACTGAGATCCATAATTCTCCTGGGAAAATCGGGGGAGTCGGCATGTATGTAGCTGAGCCGCATCAGAGTGGTCAAGGAGCCGCGGGTTGCCGACCCCTGATCTAGAATATAGGGACTGAATGGTGAAGAATTAGTGAGGACACGCCCCGAATAAAATATTCAGGCAGTGGGTAGTAATCGAACAGCTCTGCTTGACTAACAGAGAAGTTATGCATATGTGTATTGTAATAGGCATTAATGTAAGGTTGACGAACAGCCTGATATACCTCAGTGATAAAATACACTGTTACATTTTTATGAATGACAACCTTTTTAATTTTTCCTACAACAAGGCCATCATCATTACGACCTATAACAACAAACATGTTGCTCTTATATGTTGTCCCTTTCACAGTCACGTGATGACTAATGAGGGTATTTTGAGGATCAAAGTTAAGATTAGATAGATTAGATAGTACTTTATTGATTCCTTCAGGAGAGTTCCCTCAGGAAAATTTAAATTCCAGCAGCAGTGTACAAAATTGTAAAAAGTAAAAAGTAAATAATGGGGGTATAAATGGAGACAAAATAGAACAATATTACAATAGAATAAAAATAAAAAGCAACGATGAGAATAAACATATAACAGTAAAATAAGAATATAACAAGACTAGGCAGTAGTGACCATGTTATGAAAAAGTATTTCACTGTTATTGTTATTGTTATTGAGCAATTGACTGTCTCATCTTTGTATTGTAGTCTTCCACAATAAGTTCAGTTCCCTTCTCTTACCTCAACAGATGGTAGAAACAGGGTCCCAGAACTGGGGGGGTGGTATTTTTTTTTTTTTTGATAAAGAAATACAATCATCATGATTGTATTTCTTTATTCATGTGTGCTTAAGGACTGTATCTCTGTAGACTGTATTGATCTATATTGATATAATAATGTATATATTGTGTGTTTTATGTTGATTTAATAAAAATAAAAATAAAAATTTTCTTTTCTTGTGCGGCCTGGTACCAATTGGTCCGCGGCCCGGTGGTTGGGGACCACTGCCGTATATCATCGCACTTTGCGCTACATGAGACAATATTACAAGTTAAACCTTTTGCACTATACATATCAGTCCTACTCTTGCCATATTTATGGCGACGGCTGTGAGTTTTGAAGGCTGAGAAGTTGGAAAAAACTATTGTGCATTCAGGGAAAGCACACTTAAACGATGCATTAGGCATACAAGCATGTGTCTAACATACGCAAATACATTGCTGCAAGTCGTAGCACAAATGTTGCAAGTTATCATCTTTTTGAGATGACTATGACAGTATGATCACTATGACAAAAATGAAGAAAACTTAGCTAGCTAGCATGCGGCGGTACATGTGGTCAACGATGTCTGTGATGCTCACTGTGACGCTAAGTCATTTCGGACTTTATAAATATATATATAGAGCAATTCAAACAGAAAATGACACATCAAGTTACAAGTGACTCTTACCTTATTATCAAAAACACACCAGTAGAATGGATTTAGGTGATTGTATAGCTGGAGGTGGCAGCAGGTTATTGCTCGTCCATCCATCGGTACTTGACAACTTCAGAGTTATGATGTGCGGAATGATACGTGAATATTGATAAAAGGAGTGCCAGATCTTTATGCTCTAAAATTGATTTTCAAATCAAAATGTCGATACTTTGATAGTACATGTTTTGAGGTAAAATATCATTAATAGAAACACAATGGGAAGTATTATTTAAATATTGTATAAGTGACACGGTTTAGTGGGAACTACTTTTTCTTCCACCTGGGTACGTGTTATTCGTGAGAGCAGCAGATCGAATTGTGGGCGGACCCAAGAAACAAGTCTGAAAAATACTGTATTATACTGTAGGTTGTGCAGTAGCTTACTGTTGGTCGATATTTTTTGTAAAATGCAACAAAATGTACAGTACTTAACTGTATTTAAGAAGAACAGTATATAACTGTAATTTGTTTTTGTATTTTTACAGTAATTTTTTACAGTGTAGAGCATTTGACTGCAGGTAAAAAGGTCCCCAATTCAACTCTAGGTGCCCCCTCATCAGAGTGCTCCACTTTTTCCGATGGTTTCCTGAGCTTCTCCAATTTTATTGAGCCATGTTTTATACGCAAATCGTGTTATGTAAAATTGAATTACTATGTTTAACAGGGGGTGTAGCTCAGTGGTAGAGCATTTGACTGCAGATCAAGAGGTCCCCAGTTCAACTCTGGGTGCCCCCTCATCAGGTTCCTCCACGTCCTTTGAACAAAGTATCAACTTGTACAACTTTTTTTAGTGTTGTTCAAAATCACAAATGCCATTTGTACAATTAAACAAATTTGTAATATCGGACAGGCGTGTTGCTCAGTGGTGGATCGTTTGACTGCCGAACAAGAAATCTCTACTTCATTTCTGGTTACTCTCATAAGTTTTCCTTTTGTCCTTTTGTGGTCGATACCAATACATACAAGTTTTAAAAAGCAATGTTCAAAACCTAAAACATATTTTGTATGATGAACCAAGGTTTTTGGATTGTGTTTGCAGCTCACTGGTAGAGCATTTCACTACGGATAAAAAGGTCCCCAATTCAACTCTGGCGCCCCCTCATCTGTGCTCCACTTTTTCCGATGGTTTCCTGAGCTTCTCCAATTTTATTGAGCCATGTTTTATACGCAAATCGTGTTATGTCTAATTGAATTTATATCTTTATCAGGGGGTGTAGCTCAGTGGAGGACCCTTTGACTGCAGATCAAGAGGTCCCTAGTTCAACTCTGGACCCTCTTCAGGATCCACCACTTTTTCTGAGCTTTAAAAATTATCTTCTATTTTTGAAACCCCAAGCATATTTTGTATAAACAAATTTGCAACATTGCCAGGTGGTGTAGCTCATTGGTAGAGCATTTGACTGCAGATCAAGAAGTCCCGAGTTCAGCTCTGGGCCCCACCCCCTAATCAGTGTCCCTTACTTCTTCTGAGCATTTTTTGTTCTTCTACAATTTTCTTGAGCAATGTTTTAAACCCAAAAAGTGTTTTACAATAGAATCAACATACACAAAAGGGGGTGTAGCTCAGTGGTAGAGCATTTGACTGCAGATCAACAGGTCCCCAGTTCAACTCTGGGTGCCCCCTCAACAGGTTCCTTCACCTTCTGTGAACAAAGTCTCAACTTATACGACTCTCATTAGCGTTGTGCAAAACCACAAATGCTATTTGTACAATTGAACACATTTGTAATATCAGACAGGTGTGTTGCTCACTGGTAGAACATTTGACTGCAGAACAAGAAGTGTCCACTTCAAATGTAGTTAGTTTTATAAGTTTTCCTCTTTACCTTTTGTGGTCAATTCCAATATATACACGTTTTAATAAGCAATGTTCAATACCTAAAACATATTTTGTACGATGAAACAAGGTTTTTGGACAGTGTTTGCAGCTCACTGGTAGAGCATTTGACTGCAGGTAAAAAGGTCCCCAATTGAACTATGGGCGCCCCCTCATCAGAGTGCTCCACTTTTTCCGATGGTTTCCTGAGCTTCTCCAATTTTATTGAGCCATGTTTTATACGCAAATAGTGTTATGTAAAATTGAATTACTATGTTTAACAGGGGGTGTAGCTCAGTGGTAGAGCATTTGACTGCAGATCAAGAGGTCCCCAGTTCAACTCTGGGCGCCCCCTCATCAGGTTCCTCCACTACCTTTGAACAAAGTATCAACTTGTACAACTCTTTTTAGGGTTGTTCAAAACCACAAATGCTATTTGTACAATTGAACACATTTGTAATATCAGACAGGTGTGTTGCTCACTGGTAGAACATTTGACTGCAGAACAAGAAGTGTCCACTTCAAATGTAGTTAGTTTTATAAGTTTTCCTCTTTACCTTTTGTGGTCAATTCCAATATATACACGTTTTAATGAGCAATGTTCAAAACCTAAAACATATTTTGTACGATGAAACAAGGTTTTTGGACAGGGTTTGCAGCTCACTGGTAGAGCATTTGACTGCAGGTAAAAAAGGTCCCCAATTGAACTATGGGCGCCCCCTCATCAGAGTGCTCCACTTTTTCCGATGGTTTCCTGAGCTTTTCCAATTTTATTGAGCCGTGTTTTATACGCAAATCGTGTTATGTATAATTGCATTACTATGCTTGACAGGGGGTGTAGCTCAGTGGTAGAGCATTTGACTGCAGATCAAGAGGTCCCCAGTTCAACTCTGGGTGCCCCCTCTTTAGGGTCCACCACTTTTTCTGAGCTTTAAAAAAAAATAATTCTTGAGCAATTTTTTAAACCCCAAGCATGTTTTCTACAGACAAATCTGCAACATTGCCAGGTGGTGTAGCTCATTGGTAGAGCATTTCACTGCAGATCAAGAAGTCCTGACTCCAGCTCTGGGTGCCACCCCCTAATCAGAGTCCTCTACTTCTTCCAAGTGTTTTCTAATTTTATACAAATTACTTGAGCAATGTTTTAAACCCAAAAAGTGTTTTGTATAATGTAATCAACATACTTAAAAGGGGGTGTAGCTCAGTGGTAGAGCATTTGACTGCAGATCAAGAGGTCCCCAGTTCAACTCTGGGTGCCCCCTCATCAGGTTCCTCCACTCTAGGGATGGGCGATACCACACTTTTAGGATTCGATACCGATACTTTTTCTCGCATTTTCATTGATACCGATACCGATACCAATAATTTCTTATTGGCAATTTTTTGTCAGTCAAAAATATTATTACTATTGTTATTATTTAAGACAAATCACAAGACAACTACAGACCATTTATACCACATGTATTATGGTCAATATATAATAAAAGTAAAATTAAAATAAATAACATAAATATGAAAAATAAATTAAATATTATATATAATAATAACTATATATTATATATAATAATAATTAAATATTAGGGCTTTCCATTTAACCGTCAAATCCGAATTGCAAGAAGCTACAGTTATTTTTTAAAGTTTGTGATATAATTAGCAATTAATGAAATATGAAATAGGCTAATGTTTTCGAAACGTAAGAAATCATGTTACAGATTAAAACGAAAATCACATTCAATCATATATTCAAGATTTTCTTGGAAAAAAATAAAACTGTAATGCAAAGATGAAGAATCTCCAAATTGTATCTCTTTCTTATCTTGTTTTAAATACTCAAGCTATTTTCAACTAGGGATGATGTTTGATAAGAAATTATCGAGTTCGAGTCTATTATCGAATCCTCTTATCGAACCGATTCCTTATCGATTCTCTTATCGAGTCCAGATAGGTTGTTGTATATGGAAAAAAAAACCACAATATTTGGTTTAACAAAAGCTCACTTTTATTATATAAGAAAACAATTCAATCTAAAAAATAAATAAATATTGACTGTTACCCCCCTAAAAAAATAAAATAAAATAAATAAATATTGACTGTTGTTACCCAAAAGGATATTAAGTGGGATTTTTCAGAAAAACAAATATATACAGTATCACAAAAACAACCTGTCTCTGTGATCACTATAGGTGTATAAATAATACTATAGTGTTAAATAAAATCAGTCCCTTGGGCACAAAACTGGAAATTATACAGCTCTCCAAAAAGTGCACTTCTGCTGCTATTTGACATAACTGTTTGTTATGATGCTTTGACATTTTTGCACTTTATTTCTTTATTGAAAGAAAATTCTATGAAGAGAAAAGTTGTTTGCAAATGTGGTTACAATGCTAAAAAATGAAAAGTTAAAGCTAAAAAAAGAAATACACTTTATTGAGTTAACATTATTTCTTTATAGGGGGAAAGATGTTATGAGCTAGGGAATATAACAACTACACTACCCATCATGCAACGGGAGTGACGAGCATGCGCGGTAGCCCCGAAAAGTGTTGCATGTCGTCACCCGTGAAAGTAAACGTCAAGAACTCAGCCAACACGCCTCGTCTGCATTATTTATAATTAGACAGACAACACATATACAGTGTGATTTTGTTTTGTTTACAAGGAAAGAAAAACAAAAGTTAAAAAAGGGAGATGTGTTGTATATATATATATGTGCTGCGGTTGTTTTAAGAACGTTGCGACAGCTGCCGTAAAGGAGGTGCGTTGCTAGCCTGGTTGCTATGTTTCCGGTGGGTCGTAAAAGTGTTCTTCATGTGTTTGTACCCTGCTCAAATCTCTCAGTAAAGTTATTCATTGGATTATACCTTTTGTTTTGAACTTTATTACACCTTGGAACGCTTTTTCCCGTCCATTTTTTTCCTGCTTTTGCTATCTGCGCCTAATGACTGAGCTAAGTGACTGATTTCTTGTGATGTCACACGGAGCATTTCTGGTCGGGACGGGATTCGTTCCGAGGGATTCGAATGAAGAACCAACTCTTTTCTTTACTATAGTGGTCTCGATAACGAGTACCGGTTCTCAAAAAGGGATTCGAGTCCGAGGACTCGGTTCTTTTCTTATCGAATAACCGGGAAAACCGGTTTCGAGTATCATCCCTATTTTCAACTAACAGTAAATTCCCCTGTGTGGAAATTATTTGAATTTAGGATAATCATTTAAACAAAAATATTCAGTGAACATTACTAAAAACAAAAACAAAACAATGCCTGTTTTAAGGCAACAATTGGACAACACTGGATATTCCTGGCTGCATCGCTGTCGGCTGGCTGTGTGTGTGTTGCACGTTGACGACGCTCATTCGCTGTCTCCTGTCACGTGACTGGGCCAGCTCTATACTCTGCCAGGTACAGGGGTGTCCCAGCACATAGTAAGTTAAGTAAGTCATCAAAAACATCTGAAAGTGATGCTTGCACCCCCCACACGCCGTTTTTTGGTTTATATCGATACTTTTTTCAGAAAAGTGATGCCAAATGAGCAGCGTGTGAGTATCGATATATCGATACCACAGGATCGATACGCACATCCCTACTCCACTCCCTTTGAACAAAGTCTCAACTTGTACAACTCATTTTAGTGTTGTTCAAAATCACAAATGCCATTTGTACAATTAAACAAATTTGTAATATCGGATAGGCGTGTTGCTCAGTGGTGGAGTGTTTGACTGCGGGTAAGAAGGTCCCCAGTTAAAATCTGGGCGCCCCCTCATCAGAGTCCTACACTTTTTCCCCTCATCAGACTCTCAAATGCTATTTGTACAATTGAACACATTTGTAATATCAGACAGGTGTGTTGCTCACTGGTAGAACATTTGACTGCAGAACAAGAAGTGTCCACTTCAAATGTCGTTAGTTTTATAAGTTTTCCTCTTTACCTTTTGTGGTCAATTCCAATATATACATGTTTTAATGAGCAATGTTCAAAACCTAAAACATAATTTGTACGATGAAACAAGATTTTTGGACAGTGTTTGCAGCTCACTGGTAGAGCATTTGACTGCAGGTAAAAAGGTCCCCAATTCAACTCTGGGCGCCCCCTCATCAGAGTGCTCCACTTTTTCCGATGGTTTCCTGAGCTTCTCCAATTTTATTGAGCCGTGTTTTATACGAAAATCGTGTTATGTATAATTGAATTACTCTGCTTAACAGGAGGTGTAGCTCAGTGGTAGAGCATTTGACTGCAGATCAAGAGGTCCCCAGTTCAACTCTGGGTGTCCCCTCTTCAGGGTCTGCCACTTTTTCTGAGCTTTAAAAAAAAAATTCTTGAGCAATTTTTTAAACCCCAAGCATGTTTTCTACAGAGAAATCTGCAACATTGCCAGGGGGTGTAGCTCATTGGTAGAGCATTTCACTGCAGATCAAGAAGTCCTGAGTCCAGCTCTGGGTGCCACCCCCTTATCAGAGTCCTCTACTTCTTCCGAGTGTTTTCAGATTTTCTACAAATTACTTTAGCAATGTTTTAAACCCAAAAAGTGCTTTGTATAATGGAATCAGCTTACTTAACAGGGGGTGTAGCTCAGTGGTAGAGCATTTGACTGCAGATCAAGAGGTCCCCAGTTCAACTCTGGGTGCCCCCTCATCAGGTTCCTCCATTTCCTTTGAACAAAGTCTCAACTTGTACAACTCTTTTAAGTGTTAATCAAAATCACAAATTCCATTTGTACATTAAACAAATTTGTAATATCAGACAGTCGTGTTGCTCAGTGGTGGAGCGTTTGACTGCGGTTAAAAAGGTCCCCAGTTCAAATCTGGGCGCCCCTCATCAGAGTCCTCCACTTTTTCTGATGGTTTCCTGAGCTTCTCCAATCTTATTGAGCCATGTTTTATACCCAAATTGTGTTATGTCTAATTGAATTACTATCTTTATCAGGGGTGTAGCTCAGTGGAGGACCCTTTGACTGCAGATCAAGAGGTCCCTAGTTCAACTCTGGACCCTCTTCAGGATCCACCACTTTTTCTGAGTTTTAAAAATTTTCTTGAGCAATTTTTTAAACCCCAAGCATATTTTGTACAAACAAATTTGCAGCATTGCTAGGTGGTGTAGCTCATTGGTAGAGCATTTGACTGCAGATCAAGAAGTCCCGAGTTCAGCTCTGGGCGCCACCCCCTAATCAGAATCCCCTACTTCTTCTGAGCATTTTTTGTTCTTCTACTTTTTTTTTGAGCAATGTTTTAAAACCAAAAAGTGTTTTTATAATAGAATCAACATACTTAAAAGGGGGTGTAGCTCAGTGGTAGAGCATTTGACTGCAGATCAACAGGTCCCCAGTTCAACTCTGGGTGCCCCCTCATCAGGTTCCTTCACCTTCTGTGAACAAAGACTCAATTTATATGACTCTCATTCGCGTTGTGCAAAACCACAAATGCTATTTGTACAATTGAACACATTTGTAATATCAGACAGGTGTGTTGCTCACTGGTAGGACATTTGACTGCAGAACAAAAAGTGTCCACTTCAAATGAAGTTAGTTTTCCTCTTTACCTTTTGTGGTCAATTCCAATATAAACATGTTTTAATGAGCAATGTTCAAAACCTAAAACATAATTTGTACGATGAAACAAGGTTTTTGGACAGGGTTTGCAGCTCACTGGTAGAGCATTTGACTGCAGGTAAAAAGGTCCCCAATTCAACTCTAGGCGCCCCCTCATCAGAGTGCGCCACTTTTTCCGATGGTTTCCTGAGCTTCTCCAATTTTATTGAGCCATGTTTTATACGCAAATCGTGTTATGTAAAATTGAATTACTATGTTTAACAGGGGGTGTAGCTCAGTGGTAGAGCATTTAACTGCAGATCAAGAGGTCCCCAGTTTAACTCTGGGCGCCCCCCCATCAGGTTCCTCCACTTCCTTTGAACAAAGTATCAACTTGTACAACTCTTTTTAGTGTTGTTCAAAATCACAAATGCCATTTGTACAATTAAACAAATTTGTAATATCGGACAGGCGTGTTGCTCACTGGTAGAACATTTGACTGCAGAACAAGAAGTGTCCACTTCAAATGTCGTTAGTTTTCCTCTTTACCTTTTGTGGTCGATTCCAATACATACATGTTTTAATGAGCAATGTTTGTAATATCGGACAGGCGTGTTGCTCAGTGGTGGATCGTTTGACTGCCGAACAAGAAGTCTCTACTTCATTTCTGGTTACTCTCATAAGTTTTCCTTTTGTCCTTTTGTGGTCAATACCAATACATACAAGTTTTAAAAAGCAATGTTCAAAACCTAAAACATATTTTGTATGATGAAACAAGGTTTTTGGATTGTGTTTGCAGCTCACTGGTAGAGCATTTCACTACAAACAAAAAGGTCCCCAATTCAACACTGGCGCCCCCTCATCTGAGTGCTCCACTTTTTCCGATGGTTTCCTGAGCTTCTCCAATTTTATTGAGCCATGTTTTATACGCAAATCGTGTTATGTCTGATTGAATTTATATCTTTATCAGGGAGTGTAGCTCAGTGGAGGACCCTTTGACTGCAGATCAAGAGGTCCCTAGTTCAACTCTGGACCGTCTTCAGGATCCACCACTTTTTCTGAGCTTTAAAAATATTCTTCTATTTTTGAAACCCCAAGCATATTTTGTACAAACAAATTGGCAACATTGCCAGGTGGTGTAGCTCATTGGTAGAGCATTTGACTGCAGATCAAGAAGTCCCGAGTTCAGCTCCGGGCCCCACCCCCTAATCAGAGTCCCTTACTTCTTCTGAGTGTTTTTTGTTCTTCTACAATTTTCTTGAGCAATGTTTTAAACCCAAAAAGTGTTTTACAATAGAATCAACATACACAAAAGGGGGTGTAGCTCAGTGGTAGAGCATTTGACTGCAGATCAACAGGTCCCCAGTTAAACTCTGGGTGCCTCCTCAACAGGTTCCTTCACCTTCTGTGAACAAAGTCTCAACTTATATGACTCTCATTAGCGTTGTGCAAAACCACAAATGCTATTTGTACAATTGAACACATTTGTAATATCAGACAGGTGTCCACTTTTTCCGATGGTTTCCTGAGCTTTTCCAATTTTATTGAGCCGTGTTTTATACGCAAATCGTGTTATGTATAATTGAATTACTATGCTTGACAGGGGGTGTAGCTCAGTGGTAGAGCATTAGACTGCAGATCAAGAGGTCCCCAGTTCAACTCTGGGTGCCCCCTCTTTAGGGTCCACCTCTTTTTCTGAGCTTTAAAAAAAAATAATTCTTGAGCAATTTTTTAAACCCCAAGCATGTTTTCTACAGACAAATCTGCAACATTGCCAGGTGGTGTAGCTCATTGGTAGAGCATTTCACTGCAGATCAAGAGTCCTGCTCTGGGTGCCACCCCCTAATCAGAGTCCTCTACTTCTTCCGAGTGTTTTCTAATTTTATACAAATTACTTGAGCAATGTTTTAAACCCAAAAAGTGTTTTGTATAATGTAGTCAATATACTTAAAAGGGGGTTTAGCTCAGTGGTAGAGCATTTGACTGCAGATCAAGAGGTCCCCAGTTCAACTCTGGGTGCCCCCTCATCAGGTTCCTCCACTCCCTTTGAACAAAGTCTCAACTTGTACAACTCATTTTAGTGTTGTTCAAAATCACAAATGCCATTTGTACAATTAAACAAATGTGTAATATCGGACAGGCGTTTTGCTCAGTGGTGGAGCGTTTGACTGCGGGTAAGAAGGTCCCCAGTTCAAATATGGGCGCCCCCTCATCAGAGTCCTACACTTTTTCCGATGGTTTCCTGAGCTTCTCCAATCTTATTGAGCCATGTTTTATACGCAAATTTTGTTATGTCTAATTGAATTGTTATCGTTATAAGGGGGTGTAGCTCAGTGGAGGACCCTTTGACTGCAGATCAAGAGGTCCCTAGTTCAACTCTGGACCCTCTTCAGGATCCACCACTTTTTCTGAGCTTTAATTTTCTCGAGCAATTTTTTAAACCCCAAGCATATTTTGTACAAACAAATTTGCAACATTGCTAGGTGGTGTAGGTCATTGGTAGAGCATTTTACTGCAGATCAAGAAGTCCTGAGTTCAGCTCTGGGTGCCACCCCCTAATCAGAATCCCCTACTTCTTCTGAGCATTTTTTGTTCTTCTACAATTTTTTTGAGCAATGTTTTAAAACCAAAAAGTGTTTTTATAATAGAATCAACATACTTAAAAGGGGGTGTAGCTCAGTGGTAGAGCACTTGACTGCAGATAAAGAGATTCCCAGATCAACTCTGGGTGCTCCCTCATCAGGTTCCTCCACTCCCTTTGAAAAAAGTCTCAACTTGTACAACTCATTTTAGTGCTGTTCAAAATCACAAATGCCATTTGTACAATTAAACAAAATGGTAATATCGGACAGGCGTGTTGCTCAGTGGTGGAGCGTTTGACTGCGGGTAAGAAGGTCTCCAGTTCAAATCTGGGCGCCCCCTCATTAGAGTCCTATACTTTTTCCGATGGTTTCCTGAGCTTTTCCAATCTTATTGAGCCATGTTTTATACCCAAATTGTGTTATGTCTAATTGAATTATTATCTTTATCAGGGGGTGTAGCTCAGTGGAGGACCCTTTGACTGCAGATCAAGAGGTCCCTAGATCAACTCTGGACCCTCTTCAGAATCCACTACTTTTTCTGAGCTTTAAATTTTTTCTTGAGCTATTTTTAAACCCCAAGCATATTTTGTACAAACAAATTTGCAACATTGCCAGGTGGTGTAGCTCATTGGTAGAGCATTTGACTGCAGATCAAGAAGTCCCGAGTTCAGCTCTCAGCCCCACCCCCTAATCAGAGTCCCTTACTTCTTCTGAGCATTTTTTGTTCTTCTACAATTTTCTTGAGCAATGTTTTAAACCCAAAAAGTGTTTTACAATAGAATCAACATACACAAAAGGGGGTGTACTGCAGCGGTAGAGCATTTGACTGCAGATCAACAGGTCCCCAGTTCAACTCTGGGCGCCCCCTCAACAGGTTCCTTCACTTTCTGTGAACAAAGTCTCAACTTATACGACTCTCATTAGCGTTGTGCAAAACCACAAATGTTATTTGTACAATTGAACACATTTGTAATATCAGACAGGTGTGTTGCTCACTGGTAGAACATTTGACTGCAGAACTAGAAGTGTCCACTTCAAATGTAGTTAGTTTTATAAGTTTTCCTCTTTACCTTTTGTGGTCAATTCCAATATATACACGTTTTAATGAGCAATGTTCAAAACCTAAAACATATTTTTTACGATGAAACAAGGTTTTTGGACAGTGTTTGCAGCTCACTGGTAGAGCATTTGACTGCAGGTAAAAAGGTCCCCAATTGAACTCTGGGCGCCCCCTCATCAGAGTGCTCCACTTTTTCCAATGGTTTCCTGAGCTTTTCCAATTTTATTGAGCCGTGTTTTATACGCAAATCGTGTTATGTATAATTGAATTACTATGCTTGACAGGGGGTGTAGCTCAGTGGTAGAGCATTTGACTGCAGATCAAGAGGTCCCCAGTTCAACTCTGGGTGCCCCCTCTTTAGGGTCCACCACTTTTTCAGAGCTTTAAAAAAAAATAATTCTTGAGCAATTTTTTAAACCCCAAGCATGTTTTCTACAGACAAATCTGCAACATTGCCAGGTGGTGTAGCTCATTGGTAGAGCATTTCACTGCAGATCAAGAAGTCCCGAGTCCTGCTCTGGGTGCCACCCCCTAATCAGAGTCCTCTACTTCTTCCGAGTGTTTTCTGATTTTATACAAATTACTTGAGCAATGTTTTAAACCCAAAAAGTGTTTTGTATAATGTAATCAACATGCTTAAAAGGGGGTGTAGCTCAGGGGTAGAGCATTTGACTGCAGATCAAGAAGTCCCCAGTTCAACTCTGGGTGCCCCCTCATCAGGTTCCTCCACCCCCTTTGAACAAAGTCTCAACTTGAACATCTCTTTTTAGTGTTGTTCAAAATCACAAATGCCATTTGTACAATTAAACAAATTTGTAATATCGGACAGGCGTGTTGCTCAGCGGTGGAGCGTTTGACTGCGGGTAAGAAGGTCCCCAGTTCAAATCTGGGCGCCCCCTCATCAGAGTCCTACACTTTTTCCGATGGTTTCCTAAGCTTCTCCAATCTTATTGAGCCATGTTTTAAACGGAAATTGTGTTATGTCTAATTGAATTATTATCTTTATCAGGGGGTGTAGCTCAGTGGAGGACCCTTTGACTGCAGATCAAGAGGTCTCTACTTCATTTCTGGTTACTCTCATAAGTTTTCCTTTTGTCCTTTTGTGGTCAATACCAATACATACAAGTTTTAAAAAGCAATGTTCAAACCCTAAAACATATTTTGTATGATGAAACAAGGTTTTTGGATTGTGTTTGCAGCTCACTGGTAGAGCATTTCACTACAAAAAAAAAGGTCCCCAATTCAACACTGGCGCCCCCTCATCTGAGTGCTCCACTTTTTTCGATGGTTTCCTGAGCTTCTCCAATTTTATTGAGCCGTGTTTTATACGCAAATCGTGTTATGTCTAATTGAATTTATCTCTTTATCAGGGGGTGTAGCTCGGTGGAGGACCCTTTCACTGCAGATCAAGAGGTCCCTAGTTCAACTCTGGACCCTCTTCAGGATCCACCACTTTTTCTGAGCTTTAAAATTTTTCTTGAGCTATTTTTGAAACCCCAAGCATATTTTGTACAAACAAATTTGCAACATTGCCAGGTGGTGTAGCTCAATGGTAGAGCATTGGACTGCAGATCAAGAGGTCCCCAGTTCAACTCTGGGTGCCCCCTCATCAGGTTCCTCCACTCCCTTTGAACAAAGTCTCAACTTGTACAACTCATTTTAGTGTTGTTCAAAATCACAAATGCCATTTGTACAATTAAACAAATGTGTAATATCGGACAGGCGTTTTGCTCAGTGGTGGAGCGTTTGACTGCGGGTAAGAAGGTCCCCAGTTCAAATATGGGCGCCCCCTCATCAGAGTCCTACACTTTTTCCGATGGTTTCCTGAGCTTCTCCAATCTTATTGAGCCATGTTTTATACGCAAATTTTGTTATGTCTAATTGAATTGTTATCGTTATAAGGGGGTGTAGCTCAGTGGAGGACCCTTTGACTGCAGATCAAGAGGTCCCTAGTTCAACTCTGGACCCTCTTCAGGATCCACCACTTTTTCTGAGCTTTAAAAATTTTCTCGAGCAATTTTTTAAACCCCAAGCATATTTTGTACAAACAAATTTGCAACATTGCTAGGTGGTGTAGGTCATTGGTAGAGCATTTTACTGCAGATCAAGAAGTCCTGAGTTCAGCTCTGGGTGCCACCCCCTAATCAGAATCCCCTACTTCTTCTGAGCATTTTTTGTTCTTCTACAATTTTTTTGAGCAATGTTTTAAAACCAAAAAGTGTTTTTATAATAGAATCAACATACTTAAAAGGGGGTGTAGCTCAGTGGTAGAGCACTTGACTGCAGATAAAGAGATTCCCAGATCAACTCTGGGTGCTCCCTCATCAGGTTCCTCCACTCCCTTTGAACAAAGTCTCAACTTGTACAACTCATTTTAGTGCTGTTCAAAATCACAAATGCCATTTGTACAATTAAACAAAATGGTAATATCGGACAGGCGTGTTGCTCAGTGGTGGAGCGTTTGACTGCGGGTAAGAAGGTCTCCAGTTCAAATCTGGGCGCCCCCTCATTAGAGTCCTATACTTTTTCCGATGGTTTCCTGAGCTTTTCCAATCTTATTGAGCCATGTTTTATACCCAAATTGTGTTATGTCTAATTGAATTATTATCTTTATCAGGGGGTGTAGCTCAGTGGAGGACCCTTTGACTGCAGATCAAGAGGTCCCTAGATCAACTCTGGACCCTCTTCAGAATCCACTACTTTTTCTGAGCTTTAAATTTTTTCTTGAGCTATTTTTTAAACCCCAAGCATATTTTGTACAAACAAATTTGCAACATTGCCAGGTGGTGTAGCTCATTGGTAGAGCATTTGACTGCAGATCAAGAAGTCCCGAGTTCAGCTCTCGGCCCCACCCCCTAATCAGAGTCCCTTACTTCTTCTGAGCATTTTTTGTTCTTCTACAATTTTCTTGAGCAATGTTTTAAACCCAAAAAGTGTTTTACAATAGAATCAACATACACAAAAGGGGGTGTACTGCAGCGGTAGAGCATTTGACTGCAGATCAACAGGTCCCCAGTTCAACTCTGGGCGCCCCCTCAACAGGTTCCTTCACTTTCTGTGAACAAAGTCTCAACTTATACGACTCTCATTAGCGTTGTGCAAAACCACAAATGTTATTTGTACAATTGAACACATTTGTAATATCAGACAGGTGTGTTGCTCACTGGTAGAACATTTGACTGCAGAACTAGAAGTGTCCACTTCAAATGTAGTTAGTTTTATAAGTTTTCCTCTTTACCTTTTGTGGTCAATTCCAATATATACACGTTTTAATGAGCAATGTTCAAAACCTAAAACATATTTTTTACGATGAAACAAGGTTTTTGGACAGTGTTTGCAGCTCACTGGTAGAGCATTTGACTGCAGGTAAAAAGGTCCCCAATTGAACTCTGGGCGCCCCCTCATCAGAGTGCTCCACTTTTTCCGATGGTTTCCTGAGCTTTTCCAATTTTATTGAGCCGTGTTTTATACGCAAATCGTGTTATGTATAATTGAATTACTATGCTTGACAGGGGGTGTAGCTCAGTGGTAGAGCATTTGACTGCAGATCAAGAGGTCCCCAGTTCAACTCTGGGTGCCCCCTCTTTAGGGTCCACCACTTTTTCAGAGCTTTAAAAAAAAATAATTCTTGAGCAATTTTTTAAACCCCAAGCATGTTTTCTACAGACAAATCTGCAACATTGCCAGGTGGTGTAGCTCATTGGTAGAGCATTTCACTGCAGATCAAGAAGTCCCGAGTCCTGCTCTGGGTGCCACCCCCTAATCAGAGTCCTCTACTTCTTCCGAGTGTTTTCTGATTTTATACAAATTACTTGAGCAATGTTTTAAACCCAAAAAGTGTTTTGTATAATGTAATCAACATGCTTAAAAGGGGGTGTAGCTCAGGGGTAGAGCATTTGACTGCAGATCAAGAAGTCCCCAGTTCAACTCTGGGTGCCCCCTCATCAGGTTCCTCCACTCCCTTTGAACAAAGTCTCAACTTGTACAACTCATTTTAGTGTTGTTCAAAATCACAAATGCCATTTGTACAATTAAACAAATTTGTAATATCGGACAGGCGTTTTGCTCAGTGGTGGAGCGTTTGACTGCGGGTAAGAAGGTCTCCAGTTCAAATATGGGCGCCCCCTCATCAGAGTCCTACACTTTTTCCGATGGTTTCCTGAGCTTCTCCAATCTTATTGAGCCATGTTTTATACGCAAATTGTGTTATGTCTGATTGAATTATTATCATTATCAGGGGGTGTAGCTCAGTGGAGGAACCTTTGACTGCAGATCAAGAGGTCCCTAGTTCAACTCTGGACCCTCTTCAGGATCCACCACTTTTTCTGAGCTTTAAAAATTGTCTTGAGCAATTTTTTAAACCCCAAGCATATTTTGTACAAACAAATTTGCAACATTGCTAGGTGGTGTAGCTCATTAGTAGAGCATTTGACTGCAGATCAAGAAGTCCTGAGTTCAGCTCTGGGTGCCACCCCCTAATCAGAGTCCTCTACTTCTTCTGAGCATTTTTTGTTTTTCTACAATTTTTTTGAGCAATGTTTTAAACCAAAAAGTGTTTTTATAATAAAATCAACATACTTAAAAGGGGGTGTAGCTCAGTGGTAGAGCATTTGACTGCATATCAACCTGCTCCCCTGTTCAACTCTGGGTGCCCCCTCATCAGGTTCCTTCACCTTCTGTGAACAACGTCTCAACTTATATGACTCTCATTAGCGTTGTGCAAAACCACAAATGCTATTTGTACAATTGAACACATTTGTAATATCAGACAAGCGTGTTGCTCACTGGTGGAACATTTGACTGCAGAACAAGAAGTGTCCACTTCAAATGGCGTTAGTTTTATAAGTTTTCATCTTTACCTTTTGTGGTCAATTCCAAATATATACATGTTTTAAAGAGCAATGTTCAAAACCTAAAACATATTTTTTGTACGATGAAACCAGGTTTTTGGACAGGGTTTGCAGCTCACTGGTAGAGCATTTGACTGCAGGTAAAAAGGTCCCCAATTCAACTCTGGGCGCCCCCTCATCAGAGTGCTCCACTTTTTCCGATGGTTTCCTGAGCTTCTCCAATTTTATTGAGCCGTGTTTTATACGCAAATCGTGTTATGTATATTTGAATTACTCTGCTTAACAGGGGGTGTAGCTCAGTGGTAGAGCGTTTGACTGCAGATCAAGAGGTCCCCAGTTCAACTCTGGGTGCCCCCTCTTCAGGGTCCACCACTTTTTCTGAGCTTTAAAAAAAATAATTTTTGAGCAATTTTTTAAACCCCAAGCATGTTTTCTACAGACAAATCTGCAACATTGCCAGGTGTTGTAGCTCATTGGTAGAGCATTTCACTAAAGATCAATAAGTCCCGAGTCCAGCTCTGGGTGCCACCCCCTAATCAGAGTCCTCTACTTCTTCCGAGTGTTTTCGGATTTTATACAAATTACTTGAGCAATGTTTTAAACCCAAAAAGTGTTTTGTATAAGGTAACCAACCTGCTTAAAAGGGGGTGTAGCTCAGTGGTAGAGCATTTGACTGCAGATCAAGAGGTCCCCAGTTCAACTCTTGGTGCCCCCTCATCAGGTTCCTCCACTCCCTTTGAACAAAGTCTCAACTTGTACAACTCATTTTAGTGTTGTTCAAAATCACAAATGCCATTTGTACAATTAAACAAATTTGTAATATCGGACAGGCATGTTGCTCAGTGGTGGAGCGTTTGACTGCGGGTAAGGAGGTCCCCAGTTCAAATCTGGGCGCCCCCTCATCAGAGTCCTCTACTTTTTCCGATGGTTTCCTGAGCTTCTCCAATCTTATTGAGCCATGTTTTATACCCAAATTGTGTTATGTCTAATTGAATTATTATCTTTATCAGGGGGTGTAGCTCAGTGGAGGACCCTTTGACTGCAGATCAAGAGGTCTCTAGTTCAGTAACAAAATCGGCCTACTATCACCTCAAAAATGTAAAAAGACTTAGAGGGCTCATGTCAGCTCAAGACTTAGAAAAACTTGTACATGCCTTTATTACCAGTAGGCTAGACTATTGTAATGGTCTCCTTGCAGGTCTTCCCAAAAAAACTGTCAGGCAGCTACAGCTTGTTCAGAACGCTGCTGCTAGAGTTCTAACAAAGACCAAAAAATGTGAGCACATTACACCAATTCTTAAATCCTTACATTGGCTCCCTGTACATCAGAGAATAGATTTCAAAATCCTCCTGCTCACATATAAATCACTACATGGTCTAGGGCCCAAGTATATCACTGATATGCTCCCACTATATACGCCCTCTAGATCACTAAGATCTTCTGAGACCAATCTGTTAGCGGTTCCAAGAGTAAACTCAAATCAAGGGAGATCATCATTCAGTCACTATGCAACACATAGCTGGAATAAACTTCCTGAAGATGTCAGACTCTCCCCAACTCTCACTACTTTTAAAACTAGACTGAAGACTTTTATGTTCACCTTAGCTTTCAGCTAAATCTTTTAATCTTTTAACTTTTAACGTCTGCACTGTTTTTATTTTTATTGTCTGCATTTTAATTTTGCTTTTATTTTCTTTCATTTCACTTTGTTGTCTGTGAAGCACTTTGAGTCTGCCTTGTGTATGAAAAGCGCTATACAAATAAAGTTGCCTTGCCTTGCCTTGCCTAGTTCAACTCTGGACCCTCTTCAGGATCCACCACTTTTTCTGAGTTTTAAAAATTTTCTTGAGCAATTTTTTAAACCCCAAGCATATTTTGTACAAACAAATTTGCAACATTGCTAGGTGGTGTAGCTCATTGGTAGAGCATTTGACTGCAGATCAAGAAGTCCAGAGTTCAGCTCTGGGCGCCACCCCCTAATCAGAGTCCCTTACTTCTTCTGAGCATTTTTTGTTCTTCTACTTTTTTTTGGAGCAATGTTTTAAAACCAAAAAGTGTTTTTATAATAGAATCAACATACACAAAAGGGGGTGTAGCTCAGTGGTAGAGCATTTGACTGCAGATCAACAGGTCCCCAGTTCAACTCTGGGTGCCCCCTCATCAGGTTCCTTCACCTTCTGTGAACAAAGACTCAACTTATATGACTCTCATTAGCGTTGTGCAAAACCACAAATGCTATTTGTACAATTGAACACATTTGTAATATCAGACAGGTGTGTTGCTCACTGGTAGAATATTTTGACTGCAGAACAAGAAGTGTCCACTTCAAATGTCGTTAGTTTTCCTCTTTACCTTTTGTGGTCAATTCCAATATATACATGTTTTAATGAGCAATGTTCAAAACCTAAAACATAATTTGTACGATGAAACAAGGTTTTTGGACAGTGTTTGCAGCTCACTGGTAGAGCATTTGACTGCAGGTAAAAAGGTCCCCAATTCAACTCTAGGCGCCCCCTCATCAGAGTGCTCCACTTTTTCCGATGGTTTCCTGAGCTTCTCCAATTTTATTGAGCCATGTTTTATACGCAAATCGTTTTATGTAAAATTGAATTACTATGTTTAACAGGGGGTGTAGCTCAGTGGTAGAGCATTTGACTGCAGATCAAGAGGTCCCCAGTTCAACTCTGGGTGCCCCCTCATCAGGTTCCTCCACTTCCTTTGAACAAAGTATCAACTTGTACAACTCTTTTTAGTGTTGTTCAAAATCACAAATGCCATTTGTACAATTAAACAAATTTGTAATATCGGACAGGCGTGTTGCTCAGTGGTGGAGCGTTTGACTGCCGAACAAGAAGTCTCTACTTCATTTCTGGTTACTCTCATAAGTTTTCCTTTTGTCCGTTTGTGGTCAATACCAATACATACAAGTTTTAAAAAGCAATGTTCAAAACCTAAAACATATTTTGTATGATGAAACAAGGTTTTTGGATTGTGTTTGCAGCTCACTGGTAGAGCATTTCACTACAGATAAAAAGGTTCCCCAATTCAACTCCGGCGCCCCCTCATCTGAGTGCTCCACTTTTTCCGATGGTTTCCTGAGCTTCTCCAATTTTATTGAGCCATGTTTTATACGCAAATCGTGTTATGTCTAATTGAATTTATATCTTTATCAGGGGGTGTAGCTCAGTGGAGGACCCTTTGACTGCAGATCAAGAGGTCCCTATTTCAACTCTGGACCCTCTTCAGGATCCACCACTTTTTCTGAGCTTTAAAAATATTCTTCTATTTTTGAAACCCCAAGCATATTTTGTACAAACAAATTTGCAACATTGCCAGGTGGTGTAGCTCATTTGTAGAGCATTTGACTGCAGATCAAGAAGTCCCGAGTTCAGCTCTCGGCCCCACCCCCTAATCAGAGTCCCTTACTTCTTCTGAGCATTTTTTTTTCTTCTACAATTTTCTTGAGCAATGTTTTAAACCCAAAAAGTGTTTTACAATAGAATCAACATACACAAAAGGGGGTGTAGCTCAGTGGTAGAGCATTTGACTGCAGATCAACAGGTCCCCAGTTCAACTCTGGGTGCCCCCTCAACAGGTTCCTTCACCTTCTGTGAACAAAGTCTCAACTTATACGACTCTCATTAGCGTTGTGCAAAACCACAAATGCTATTTGTACAATTGAACACATTTGTAATATCAGACAGGTGTGTTGCTCACTGGTAGAACATTTGACTGCAGAACAAGAAGTGTCCACTTCAAATGTAGTTAGTTTTATAAGTTTTCCTCTTTACCTTTTGTGGTCAATTCCAATATATACACGTTTTAATGAGCAATGTTCAAAACCTAAAACATATTTTGTACGATGAAACAAGGTTTTTGGACAGGGTTTGCAGCTCACCGGTAGAGCATTTGACTGCAGGTAAAAAGGTCCCCAATTGAACTATGGGCGCCCCCTCATCAGAGTGCTCCACTTTTTCCGATGGTTTCCTGAGCTTTTCCAATTTTATTGAGCCGTGTTTTATACGCAAATCGTGTTGTGTATAATTGCATTACTATGCTTGACAGGGGGTGTAGCTCAGTGGTAGAGCATTTGACTGCAGATCAAGAGGTCCCCAGTTCAACTCTGGGTGCCCCCTCTTTAGGGTCCACCACTTTTTCTGAGCTTTAAAAAAAAATAATTCTTGAGCAATTTTTTAAACCCCAAGCATGTTTTCTACAGACAAATCTGCAACATTGCCAGGTGGTGTAGCTCATTGGTAGAGCATTTCACTGCAGATCAAGAAGTCCTGACTCCAGCTCTGGCTGCCACCCCCTAATCAGAGTCCTCTACTTCTTCCAAGTGTTTTCTAATTTTATACAAATTACTTGAGCAATGTTTTAAACCCAAAAAGTGTTTTGAATAATGTAATCAACATACTTAAAAGGGGGTGTAGCTCAGTGGTAGAGCATTTGACTGCAGATCAAGAGGTCCCCAGTTCAACTCTGGGTGCCCCCTCATCAGGTTCCTCCACTCCCTTTGTACAAAGTCTCAACTTGTACAACTCATTTTAGTGTTGTTCAAAATCACAAATGCCATTTGTACAATTAAACAAATTTGTAATATCGGAAAGGCGTGTTGCTCAGTGGTGGAGCGTTTGACTGCGGGTAAGAAGGTCCCCAGTTCAAATCTGGGCGCCCCCTCATCAGAGTCCTACACCTTTTCCCCTCATCAGACTCTCATTAGCGTTGTGCAAAACCACAAATGCTATTTGTACAATTGAACACATTTGTAATATCAGACAGGTGTGTTGCTCACTGGTAGAACATTTGACTGCAGAACAAGAAGTGTCCACTTCAAATGTCATTAGTTTTATAATGTTTCCTTTTTACCTTTTGTGGTCAATTCCAATATATACATGTTTTAATGAGCAATGTTCAAAACCTAAAACATAATTTGTACGATGAAACAAGATTTTTGGACAGGGTTTGCAGCTCACTGGTAGAGCATTTGACTGCAGGTAAAAAGGTCCCCAATTCAACTCTGGGCGCCCCCTCATCAGAGTGCTCCACTTTTTCCGATGGTTTCCTGAGCTTCTCCAATTTTATTGAGCCGTGTTTTATACGCAAATCGTGTTATGTATAATTGAATTACTCTGCTTAACAGGAGGTGTAGCTCAGTGGTTGAGCATTTGACTGCAGATCAAGAGGTCCCCAGTTCAACTCTGGGTGTCCCCTCTTCAGGGTCTGCCACTTTTTCTGAGCTTTGAAAAAAATAATTCTTGAGCAATTTTTTAAACCCCAAGCATGTTTTCTACAGACAAATCTGCAACATTGCCAGGTGGTGTAGCTCATTGGTAGAGCATTTCACTGCAGATCAAGAAGTCCCGACTCCAGCTCTGGGTGCCACCCCCTAATCAGAGTCCTCTACTTCTTCCAAGTGTTTTCTAATTTTATACAAATTACTTGAGCAATGTTTTAAACCCAAAAAGTGTTTTGTATAATGTAATCAACATACTTAAAAGGGGGTGTAGCTCAGTGGTAGAGCATTTGACTGCAGATCAAGAGGTCCCCAGTTCAACTCTGGGTGCCCCCTCATCAGGTTCCTCCATTTCCTTTGAACAAAGTCTCAACTTGTACAACTCTTTTTAGTGTTAATCAAAATCACAAATTCCATTTGTACATTAAACAAATTTGTAATATCGGACAGGCGTGTTGCTCAGTGGTGGAGCGTTTGACTGCGGGTAAAAATGTCCCCAGTTCAAATCTGGGCGCCCCCTCCACTTTTTCCGATGGTTTCCTGAGCTTCTCCAATCTTATTGAGCCATGTTTTATATGCAAATTGTGTTATATCGAATTTAATTATTATCTTTATTAGGGGGTGTAGCTCAGTGGAGGACCCTTTGACTGCAGATCAAGAGGTCCCTTGTTCAACTTTGGACCCTCTTCAGGATCCACCACTTTTTCTGAGCTTTAAAAACATTCTTGAGCAGATTTTGAAACCCCAAGCATATTTTGTCCTAAAAATTTGCAACATTGCCAGGTGGTGTAGCTCATTGGTAGAGCATTTGACTGCAGATCAAGAAGTCCTGAGTTCAGCTCTGGGTGCCACCCCCTAATCAGAGTCCCCTACTTCTTCTGAGCATTTTTTGTTCTTCTACAATTTTCTTGAGCAATGTTTTAAACCCAAAAGGTCCCTAGTTCAACTCTGGCCCCTCTTCAGGATCTACCAATTTTTCTGAGCTTTAAAAATTTTCTTGAGCAATTTTTTAAACCCCAAGTATGTTTTCTACAGACAAATCTGCAACATTGCCAGGTGGTGTAGCTCATTGGTAGAGCATTTCACTGCAGAACAAGAAGTGTCCACTTCAAATGTAGTTAGTTTTATAAGTTTTCCTCTTTACATTTTGTGGTCAATTCCAATATATACACGTTTTAATGAGCAATGTTCAAAACCTAAAACATATTTTGTATCTGATGAAACAAGGTTTTTGGACAGGGTAGAGCATTTGACTGCAGGTAAAAAGGTCACCAATTCAACTCTGGGCGCCCCCTCATCAGAGTGCTCCACTTTTTCCGATGGTTTCCTGAGCTTCTCCAATTTTATTGAGCCGTGTTTTATACACAAATCGTGTTATGTATAATTTAGTGTTGCTCACTGGTGGAACATTTGACTGCAGAACAAGAAGTGTCCACTTCAAATGTCGTTAGTTTTATAAGTTTTCATCTTTACCTTTTGTGGTCAATTCCAATATATACACGTTTTAATAAGCAATGTTCAATACCTAAAACATATTTTGTACGATGAAACAAGGTTTTTGGACAGGGTTTGCAGCTCACTGGTAGAACATTTGACTGCAGGTAAAAAGGTCCCCAATTCAACTCTGGGCGCCCCCTCATCAGAGTGCTCCACTTTTTCCGATGGTTTCCTGAGCTTCTCCAATTTTATTGAGCCATGTTTTATACGCAAATCTTGTTATGTATAATTGAATTAATATGCCTAACAGGGGGTGTAGCTCAGTGGTACAGCATTTGACTGCAGATCAAGTGGTCCCCAGTTCATCTCTGGGGTTCCCCCTTCAGGGTCCCCCACTTTTTCTGAGCTTTAAAAAAATTCTAGAGCAATTTTTTTAACCCCAAGCATGTTTTCTACAGACAAATCTGCAACATTGCCAGGTGGTGTAGCTCATTGGTAGAGCATTTCACTGCAGATCAATAAGTCCCGAGTCCAGCTCTGGGAGCCACCCCCTAATCAGAGTATTCTACTTCTTCCGAGTGTTTTCTGATCTTCAACAAATTACTTGAGCAATGTTTTAAACCCAAAAAGTGTTTTGTATAATGGAATCAGCATGTTGTTAAGGGGATGTAGCTCAGTGGTAGAGCAATTGACTGCAGATCAAGATGTCCCCAATTCAACCCTGGGTGCCCCCTCATCAGGTTCCTGCACCTCCTTTGAACAAAGTCTCAACTAGTACAATCCTCATTAGCATTGTTCAAAACCACAAACGCTGTTTTTACAATTAAACACATTTGTAATTTCGGACGGGTGTGTTGCTCAGTGGTACAGCGTTTAACTGCAAAACCAGAAGTCTCCACTTCAAATCTGGTTACGCTCATATGTTTTCCTCTTTACTTTTTGTGGTCAATACCAATACTTACAAGTTTTAAAAAGCAATGTTCAAAACCTAAAACATATTTTGTAAGATGAAACAAGGTTCTTGTATTGTGTTTGCAGCTCACTGGTAGGGCATTTGACTGTGGATATAAAGGTCCCCTGTTCAAATCTGGGCGCCCCCTCATCAGAGTCCTCCATTTTATCCGATGGTTTCCTGAGCTTCTCCAATCTTATTTAGCCATGTTTTATATGCAAATTGTGATATGTCTAATTGAATTACTATCTTTATCAAGGGGTGTAGCTCAGTGGAGGACCCTTTGACTGCAGATCAAGAGGTCCCTAGTTCAATTCTGGACCCTCTTCAGGATCCACCACTTTTTCTGAGCTTTAAAAATGTTCTTGAGCAATGTTTTAAACCCAAAATGTGTTTTTATAGTGGAATCAACATACATAAAATGGGGTGTAGTTCAGTGGTAGAGCATTTGACTGCAAAAAGAAAAGCACCGGTCAATTGACCGAGGAATTGATTATTGGCAGGGAAATTCAAAGTTTTAAATCAGACCAGATCCATCCATTACCGCATGTTCACCACTGGCTGTAACCTCGGTAATGTTGCAACCGCACACTAAACATTGCAACAGTCAACCGCTGCTCATTGTTAATTTTTTTCACAGGGCAGAGAGCGAAAAAAAATTTAGTAAGACTCTTGTTGTTCCTCCCCACGGAAATCTTTAGTAAAAGGCGTCCTGGGCATCCATAACACCTCAGCAATGCCACAGGCTGATTGCCTCCATGCCACGCCGCATTGATGCAGTAATCCGTGCAAAAGGTTTCCCAACCAAGTATTGAGTGCATTAATTGACATTTTCAAATGTTTTATTTTATTTTGCTGTCATAAATCTTTATTTTTTACTTGGTCTGAGAAAATATTCTAATTTTTTGTGACGGGATTTTTGAGTTTTCTTAAACTGTATGCCATAATCAGCAATATTAAAATAATAAAAGGCACATGTTCATGTTTTTAGTTGCATTACAGAAAATAAAGGGCTTTATCACAATATTCTAATTTTCTGAGACAGTCCTGTAGTCTTAAAGTTCTAACAATTGCTGAGAGGAAGTCATCTGCAAGACTACTGTTTTCACTCACAGGGTGCATTTTGTTGATGTACAACACATTTTACAGTTTCAAATTTAAAAAAAACCAAGACAGTTCAAATACATTTACTTTCCCCCGATAATATCAAGTGGATTGTAACAAGTTAAAAAAGAAAAGCACTGGTCAATTGACCGAGGACCTGAATATTGGCAGGAAAATTCAAAGTTTTAAATGAGACTGGATCCATCCATTATCAATCGTTCAATCAATCAATGTTTATTTATATAGCCCTAAATCACAAGTGTCTCAAAGGGTTGCACAAGCCACAACGACATCCTCGGTACAGAGCCCACATAAGGGCAAGGAAAACTCACCCCAGTGGGACGTCGATGTGAATGACTATGAGAAACCTTGGAGAGGACCGCAGATGTGGGTAACCCCCCCCCCCCCTCTAGTGTTGTGTCGTTCGCGAACGATTCGTTTGAAAGAACGAATCTTTTGAGTGAACGTACTGAACCGAATCACTTCATGAACTGATTCGTTCCTTTCTCAGTTCAGTTGAGCTCCGCCGCGACCATGCCGGTATGAGTGCGCATTCTGTGACTCACTGAACCCTCGACGTTGGCGAACGACGCAGCCAATGAGAGGGCGGGGGGAGGGACTGAGCGAACGATTCGTTCACCGTGGATTAACGACATGAATCACTCAGTGAACGACAACGCTCTCGCTCTCTGCTCTGCGGGGGGGGGGGGGGGGGGGGGGGTAAAGTGTAGGGCAGGCTGTTTTGAGAAGATTTAAAATAAAAATAATAACTAATGTATGTACACATACATAGGCTATTATTTACACAGTTATTGTAACAAAAATACATTTCTCCTTGGGGATCAATTCTGATTCATATTATTATTATTATTATCCATTCTACTGCAACTGTTGTTGTTGATGTTGTTTAGTAGCTATCATCATCATTATAATAATGCTGATTTGCAATTAAACTGTACTGCTGCTGCAGAAGTGATTCGGTTCACGTACTGAACTGCGGCCACAGTGTGGCGCTGTGTCAGTCACTGATTCTAGTGATTCAGTACAGTCAAAAGAACTGCAGAAGTGATTCGGTTCACGTACTGAACTGCGGCCACAGTGTGGCGCTGTGTCAGTCACTGATTCTAGTGATTCAGTACAGTCAAAAGAACTGCAGAAGTGATTCGGTTCACGTACTGAACTGCGGCCACAGTGTGGCGCTGTGTCAGTCACTGATTCTAGTGATTCAGTACAGTCAAAAGAACTGCAGAAGTGATTCGGTTCACGTACTGAACTGTGGCCACAGTGTGGCGCTGTGTCAGTCACTGATTCTAGTGATTCAGTACAGTCAAAAGAACTGCAGAAGTGATTCGGTTCACGTACTGAACTGCGGCCACAGTGTGGCGCTGTGTCTGTCACTGATTCTAGTGATTCAGTACAGTCAAAAGAACTGCAGAAGTGATTCGGTTCACGTACTGAACTGCGGCCACAGTGTGGCGCTGTGTCAGTCACTGATTCTAGTGATTCAGTACAGTCAAAAGAACTGCAGAAGTGATTCGGTTCACGTACTGAACTGCGGCCACAGTGTGGAGCTGTGTCAGTCACTGATTCTAGTGATTCAGTACAGTCAAAAGAACTGCAGAAGTGATTCGGTTCACGTACTGAACTGCGGCCACAGTGTGGTGCTGTGTCAGTCACTGATTCTAGTGATTCAGTACAGTCAAAAGAACTGCCGATCCCATGAAAACAAGCCACATGAAAACAAACACACGTCCCCATTATCTCAACACATAAAGTTATGTCTGCACTGTACTGTACTACGCATGCCCCCCCCCTCCTATTTTTTTATTTTGGGAGAGGGGGGGGGGGGATTCGGTGAACAAATTTTTTGAACGAATCATTTTAAGGAACTGATTCTTGTGATTCAGTACAGTCAAAAGAACTGCCGATCCCATCACTACCCCCCTCTAGGGGAGACCGAAAGCAATGGATGTCGAGTGGGTCTGACATAATATTGAGGGAGTCCAGTCCATATTGGATCTAACATAATACCGCATGTTCACCACTGGCTGTAACCTTGGTATTGTTGCAACAACACACTAAACATTGCAACAGTTAACCACTGCTCATTGTTACTGTTTTCACAGGAAAGACAAGCCTGCTTCACAGGACATTAAAACATTTAGTTATACTCTTGTTGTTCCTCCCCACAGAAATCTTTAGTAAAAGGCGAAAGATTTATGCAAATTGAAGAGAAACAAGAGTGATCTACAGGCTGAATGTACTTTGGCCGACCCCATTCCCGGCCACACCAAGGTAACACACGGTTTCAAGGTGACACTTTAGTTAACCAACAACTGATGGTATCCAGTCACATTCCCAAGCAATGCTGCAGCACCTTACAAATGTCCACAGATTTTAGTCAAGTATCATCTCGCCTTAGTGTAATGGGTACAACGGGTTCTGGTACTTAGCCAAAACACAATAGGCATCAGTTTAATTAGTTTTTCTTCCATTTCCAAATATACACGTTATGGGTGTTTAAGTGCCATGCGGTCGCATGATTTGTTTCCACTGTTCATTGGAAGACTAGTCTTCTCATATCCAACTGAGAATGCTTTAATCAAAGAGAAACATTTTAACAACAAGCCATACATCTTTGAAGAGTTTCTTATTAAAGATGTAGGTAACCACTCTGAACATATTCCCTCCATCAAAACCTCATTAAGAAGCAAAGAACAATCATCAATGACAAAGAACACATGACAGAATCATTGTTCCATGTCAGCTTCATGTTCAGGAAGAAACATCGAATCTCATCATCATGGTTAGCAAGACCTTCACTTTAGAAACACATTTCTCAAGACAATATCTTTAGAAATGATCCCTGAAAGTATAGTCTTAACGTTCTAACAATTGCTGAGAGGAAGTCGTTTGCAAGACTACTGTTTTCACTCACAGGGTGCATTTTGTTGATGTACAACACATTTTACGGTTTCAAATTTAGAAAAACCAAGACAGTACAAATTAATTTACATTCCCCCGATGAAATCAAGTGGATTGTAACAAGTTCAAAAAGAAAAGCACTGGTCAATTGACTGAGGACCTGAATATTGGCAGGGAAATTCCAAGTTTTAAATGAGACCGGATCCAACCATTACCGCATGTTCACCACTGGCTGTAAAACCTTGGTATTGTTGCAACCGCACACTAAACATTGCAACAGTCAACCCACGCTCATTATGTATTGCTTTCACAGGAAAGAGAAGCCCTGCTTCACAGGGCATTAAAAAATTTAGTAAGCCTCTTGTTGTTCCTCCCCACGGAAATCTTTAATAAAAGGCGAAAGATTTATGCGACTTGAAGAGAAACGAGAATGATCTACAGGCTGAATGTACTTTGGCCGACCCCATTCCCGGCCACACCAAGGTAACACACGGTTTCAAGGTGACACTACTTAACCAACAACTGATGGTATCCAGTCACATTCCCAAGCAATGCTGCAGCACCTTACAAATGATTTTAGTCAAGTATCATCTCGCCTTGGTTTAACGGGCAAAACGGGTTCTGGTACTTAGCCAAAACACGATAGGCATCAGTTTAATTAGTTTTTCTTCCATTTCCAAATATTCAAGTTATGGGTGTTTAAGTGCCATGCGGTCGTACGATTTGTTTCCACTGTTCATTGGAAGACTAGTCTCCTCATATCCAACTGAGAATGCTTTAATCAAAGAGTAACATTTTAGCAATAAGCCATACATCTTTGAAGATTTTCTTATTAAAGATGTAGGTAACCACTCTGAACATATTCCCTCCATCAAAACCTCATTAAGAAGCAAAGAACAATCATCAATGACAAAGAACACATGACGGAATCATTGTTCCATGTCAGCTTCGTGTTCAGGAAGAAACATCTAATCTCATCATCATGGTTAGCAAGACCTTCACTGTAGAAACACATTTCTCAAGACAATATCTTTAGAAATGATCCCTGAAAGTATAGTCTTAACGTTCTAACAATTGCTGAGTGGAAGTCATTTGCAAGACTACTGTTTTCACTCACAGGGTGCATTTTGTTGACTTACAACACATTTTACGGTTTCAAATTTAGAAAAACCAAGACAGTTCAAATTAATTTACTTTCCCCCGATGAAATCAAGTGGATTGTAACAAGTTCAAAAAGAAAAGCACTGGTCAATTGACTGGGGACCTGAATATTGGCAGGGAAATTCCAAGTTTTAAATGAGACCGGATCCAACCATTACCACATGTTCACCACTGGCTGTAAAACCTTGGTATTGTTGCAACCGCACACTAAACATTGCAACAGTCAACCACCGCTCATTATGTATTGTTTTCACAGGAAAGAGAAGCCCTGCTTCACAGGGCATTAAAAAATTTAGTAAGCCTCTTGTTGTTCCTCCCCACGGAAATCTTTAGTAAAAGGCGAAAGATTTATGCGACTTGAAGAGAAACATGAGTGATCTACAGGCTGAATGTACTTTGGCCGACCCCATTCCCGGCCACACCACGGTAACACACGGTTTCAAGGTGACACTACTTAACCAACAACTGATGGTATCCAGTCACATTCCCAAGCAATGCTGCAGCACCTTACAAATGTCCACGGAATTTAGTCAAGTATCATCTCGCCTTGGTTTAACGGGCAAAACGGGTTCTGGTACTTAGCCAAAACACGATAGGCATCAGTTTAATTAGTTTTTCTTCCATTTCCAAATATTCAAGTTATGGGTGTTTAAGTGCCATGCGGTCATACGATTTGTTTCCACTGTTCATTGGAAGACTAGTCTCCTCATATCCAACTGAGAATGCTTTAATCAAAGAGTAACATTTTAGCAATAAGCCATACATCTTTGAAGACTTTCTTATTAAAGATGTAGGTAACCACTCTGAACATATTCCCTCCATCAAAACCTCATTAAGAAGCAAAGAACAATCATCAATGACAAAGAACACATGACAGAATCATTGTTTCATGTCAGCTTCATGTTCAGGAAGAAACATCTAATCTCATCATCATGGTTAGCAAGACCTTCACTGTAGAAACACATTTCTCAAGACAATATCTTTAGAAATGATCCCTGAAAGTATAGTCTTAACGTTCTAACAATTGCTGAGAGGAAGTCATTTGCAAGACTACTGTTTTCACTCACAGGGTGCATTTTGTTGATGTACAACACATTTTACGGTTTCAAATTTAGAAAAACCAAGACAGTTCAAATTAATTAACTTGCCCCCGATGAAATCAAGTGGATTGTAACAAGTTCAAAAAGAAAAGCACTGGTCAATTGACTGAGGACCTGAATATTGGCAGGGAAATTCCAAGTTTTAAATGAGACCGGATCCATCCATTACCGCATGTTCACCACTGGCTGTAACCTTGGTATTGTTGAAACCACACACTAAACATTGCAACAGTCAACCACCGCTCATTGTTATTGTTTTCACAGGAAAGAGAAGCCCTGCTTCACAGGGCATTAAAAAATTTAGTAAGCCTGTTGTTGTTCCTCCCCACGGAAATCTTTAGTAAAAGGCGAAAGATTCATGCGACTTGAAGAGAAACAAGAGTGATCTACAGGCTGAATGTACTTTGGCCGACCCCATTCCCGGCCACACCAAGGTAACACACGGTTTCAAGGTGACACTACTTAACCAACAACTGATGGTATCCAGTCACATTCCCAAGCAATGCTGCAGCACCTTACAAATGTCCACAGATTTTAGTCAAGTATCATCTCGCCTTGGTTTAACGGGCAAAACGGGTTCTGGTACTTAGCCAAAACACGATAGGCATCAGTTTAATTAGTTTTTCTTCCATTTCCAAATATTCAAGTTATGGGTGTTTAAGTGCCATGCGGTCGTACGATTTGTTTCCACTGTTCATTGGAAGACTAGTCTCCTCATATCCAACTGAGAATGCTTTAATCAAAGAGTCACATTTTAGCAATAAGCCATACATCTTTGAAGACTTTCTTATTAAAGATGTAGGTAACCACTCTGAACATATTCCCTCCATCAAAACCTCATTAAGAAGCAAAGAACAATCATCAATGACAAAGAACACATGACGGAATCATTGTTCCATGTCAGCTTCGTGTTCAGGAAGAAACATCTAATCTCATCATCATGGTTAGCAAGACCTTCACTGTAGAAACACATTTCTCAAGACAATATCTTTAGAAATGATCCCTGAAAGTATAGTCTTAACGTTCTAACAATTGCTGAGTGGAAGTCATTTGCAAGACTACTGTTTTCACTCACAGGGTGCATTTTGTTGACTTACAACACATTTTACGGTTTCAAATTTAGAAAAACCAAGACAGTTCAAATTAATTTACTTTCCCCCGATGAAATCAAGTGGATTGTAACAAGTTCAAAAAGAAAAGCACTGGTCAATTGACTGGGGACCTGAATATTGGCAGGGAAATTCCAAGTTTTAAATGAGACCGGATCCATCCATTACCACATGTTCACCACTGGCTGTCACCTTGGTATTGTTGCAACCGCACACTAAACATTGCAACAGTCAACCACCGCTCATTATGTATTGTTTTCACAGGAAAGAGAAGCCCTGCTTCACAGGGCATTAAAAAATTTAGTAAGCCTCTTGTTGTTCCTCCCCACGGAAATCTTTAGTAAAAGGCGAAAGATTTATGCGACTTGAAGAGAAACAAGAGTGATCTACAGGCTGAATGTACTTTGGCCGACCCCATTCCCGGCCACACCAAGGTAACACACGGTTTCAAGGTGACACTACTTAACCAACAACTGATGGTATCCAGTCACATTCCCAAGCAATGCTGCAGCACCTTACAAATGTCCACGGAATTTAGTCAAGTATCATCTCGCCTTGGTTTAACGGGCAAAACGGGTTCTGGTACTTAGCCAAAACACGATAGGCATCAGTTTAATTAGTTTTTCTTCCATTTCCAAATATTCAAGTTATGGGTGTTTAAGTGCCATGCGGTCGTACGATTTGTTTCCACTGTTCATTGGAAGACTAGTCTCCTCATATCCAACTGAGAATGCTTTAATCAAAGAGTAACATTTTAGCAATAAGCCATACATCTTTGAAGACTTTCTTATTAAAGATGTAGGTAACCACTCTGAACATATTCCCTCCATCAAAACCTCATTAAGAAGCAAAGAACAATCATCAATGACAAAGAACACATGACAGAATCATTGTTCCATGTCAGCTTCATGTTCAGGAAGAAACATCTAATCTCATCATCATGGTTAGCAAGACCTTCACTTTAGAAACACATTTCTCAAGACAATATCTTTAGAAATGATCCCTGAAAGTATAGTCTTAACGTTCTAACAATTGCTGAGATGAAGTCATCTGCAAGACTACTGTTTTCACTCACAGGGTGCATTTTGTTGACTTACAACACATTTTACGGTTTCAAATTTAGAAAAACCAAGACAGTTCAAATTAATTTACTTTCCCCCGATGAAATCAAGTGGATTGTAACAAGTTCAAAAAGAAAAGCACTGGTCAATTGACTGAGGACCTGAATATTGGCAGGGAAATTCCAAGTTTTAAATGAGAACGGATCCATCCATTACCGCATGTTCACCACTGGCTGTAACCTTGGTATTGTTGCAACCGCACACTAAACATTGCAACAGTCAACCACCGCTCATTGTTATTGTTTTCACAGGAAAGAGAAGCCCTGCTTCACAGGGCATTAAAAAATTTAGTAAGCCTCTTGTTGTTCCTCCCCACGGAAATCTTTAGTAAAAGGCGAAAGATTTATGCGACTTGAAGAGAAACAAGAGTGATCTACAGGCTGAATGTACTTTGGCCGACCCCATTCCCGGCCACACCAAGGTAACACACGGTTTCAAGGTGACACTACTTAACCAACAACTGATGGTATCCAGTCACATTCCCAAGCAATTGCAGCACCTTACAAATGTCCACGGATTTTAGTCAAGTATCATCTCGCCTTGGTTTAACGGGCAAAACGGGTTCTGGTACTTAGCCAAAACACGATAGGCATCAGTTTAATTAGTTTTTCTTCCATTTCCAAATATTCAAGTTATGGGTGTTTAAGTGCCATGCGGTCGTACGATTTGTTTCCACTGTTCATTGGAAGACTAGTCTCCTCATATCCAACTGAGAATGCTTTAATCAAAGAGTAACATTTTAGCAATAAGCCATACATCTTTGAAGATTTTCTTATTAAAGATGTAGGTAACCACTCTGAACATATTCCCTCCATCAAAACCTCATTAAGAAGCAAAGAACAATCATCAATGACAAAGAACACATGTCAGCTTCATGTTCAGGAAGAAACATCTAATCTCATCATCATGGTTAGCAAGACCTTCACTTTAGAAACACATTTCTCAAGACAATATCTTTAGAAATGATCCCTGAAAGTACAGTCTTAACGTTCTAACAATTGCTGAGAGGAAGTCATTTGCAAGACTACTGTTTTCACTCACAGGGTGCATTTTGTTGATGTACAACACATTTTACGGTTTCAAATTTAGAAAAACCAAGACAGTACAAATTAATTTACATTCCCCCGATGAAATCAAGTGGATTGTAACAAGTTCAAAAAGAAAAGCACTGGTCAATTGACTGAGGACCTGAATATCGGCAGGGAAATTCCAAGTTTTAAATGAGACCGGATCCAACCATTACCACATGTTCACCACTGGCTGTAAAACCTTGGTATTGTTGCAACCGCACACTAAACATTGCAACAGTCAACCCATGCTCATTATGTATTGTTTTCACAGGGAAGAGAAGCCCTGCTTCACAGGGCATTAAAAAATTTAGTAAGCCTCTTGTTGTTCCTCCCCACGGAAATCTTTAGTAAAAGGCGAAAGATTTATGCGACTTGAAGAGAAACAAGAGTGATCTACAGGCTGAATGTACGTTGGCCGACCCCATTCCCGGCCACACCAAGGTAGCACACGGTTTCAAAGTGACACTTTACTTAACCAACAACTGATGGTATCCAGTCACATTCACAAGCAATGCTGCAGCACCTTACAAATGTCCACAGATTTTAGTCAAGTATCATCTCGCCTTGGTTTAATGGGCACAACGGGTTCTGGTACTTAGCCAAAACACGATAGGCATCAGTTTAATTTGTTTTTCTTCCATTTCCAAATATATAAGTTATGGGTGTTTAAGTGCCATGCGGTCGAACGATTTGTTTCCACTGTTCATTGGAAGTAGGGATGTGCGTATCGATCCTGTGGTATCGATATATCGATACTCACACGCTACTCATTTGGCATCACTTTTCTGAAAAAAGTATCGATATAAACCAAAAAACGGCGTGTGGGGGGTGCAAGCATCACTTTCAGATGTTTTTGATGACTTACTTAACTTCCTATGTGCTGGGACAGCCCTGTACCTGGCAGAGTATAGAGCTGGCCCAGTCACGTGACAGGAGACATTGAATGAGCGTCGTCAACGTGCAACACACACACAGCCAGCCGACAGCGATGCAGCCAGGCATATCCAGTGTCAGGCATTGTTTATTTAATTTTTTTACTGAATATGTTTGTTTAAATGATTATCCTAAATTCAAATAATTTCCACACAGGGGAATTTACTGTTAGTTGAAAATTGCTTGAGTATTTAAAACAAGATAAGAAAGAGATACAATTTGGAGATTCTTCATCTTTGCTTTACAGTTTTATTTTTTTCCAAGAAAATCTTGAAATATATGATTGAATGTGATTTTGGTTTTAATCTGTAACATGATTTCTTACATTTCGAAAACATTAGCCTATTTCATTAATTGCTAATTATATCACAAACTTTAAAAAATAACTGCAGCTTCTTGCGATTCGGATTTGACAGTTAATTGGAAAGCCCTAATATCTAATTATTATTATATATAATATATAATTATTATTATATATAATATTTAATTTATTTTTCATATTTATGTTATTTTAATTTTACTTTTATTATATATTGACCATAATACATGTGGTATGAATGGTCTGTATTTGTCTTGTGATTTGTCTTAAATAATAATAGTAATAATATTTTTGACTGACAAAAATTGCCAATAAGAAATTAATGGTATCGGTATCGGTATCGATGAAAATTAAAGAAAAAGTATCGGTATCGTATTGAATCCTAAAAGTGTGGTATCGCTCATCCCTAATTGGAAGACTAGTCTCCTCATATCCAACTGAGAATGCTTTAATCAAAGAGTAACATTTTAGCAATAAGCCATACATCTTTGAAGACTTTCTTATTAAAGATGTAGGTAACCACTCTGAACATATTCCCTCCATCAAAACCTCATTAAGAAGCAAAGAACAATCATCAATGACAAAGAACACATGACAGAATCATTGTTCCATGTCAGCTTCATGTTCAGGAAGAAACATCTAATCTCATCATCATGGTTAGCAAGACCTTCACTTTAGAAACACATTTCTCAAGACAATATCTTTAGAAATGATCCCTGAAAGTACAGTCTTAACGTTCTAACAATTGCTGAGAGGAAGTCATCTGCAAGACTACTGTTTTCACTCACAGGGTGCATTTTGTTGATGTACAACACATTTTACGGTTTCAAATTTAGAAAAACCAAGACAGTTCAAATTAATTTACTTTCCCCCGATGAAATCAAGTGGATTGTAACAAGTTCAAAAAGAAAAGCACTGGTCAATTGACTGAGGACCTGAATATTGGTAGGGAAATTCCAAGTTTTAAATGAGACCGGATCAATCCATTACCGCATGTTCACCACTGGCTGTAACCTTGGTATTGTTGAAACCACACACTAAACATTGCAACAGTCAACCACCGCTCATTGTTATTGGTTTCACAGGAAAGAGAAGCCCTGCTTCACAGGGCATTAAAAAATTTAGTAAGCCTCTTGTTGTTCCTCCCCACGGAAATCTTTAGTAAAAGGCGAAAGATTTATGCGACTTGAAGAGAAACAAGAGTGATCTACAGGCTGAATGTACTTTGGCCGACCCCATTCCCGGCCACACCAAGGTAACACACGGTTTCAAGGTGACACTACTTAACCAACAACTGATGGTATCCAGTCACATTCCCAAGCAATGCTGCAGCACCTTACAAATGTCCACGGATTTTAGTCAAGTATCATCTCGCCTTGGTTTAACGGGCAAAACGGGTTCTGGTACTTAGCCAAAACACGATAGGCATCAGTTTAATTAGTTTTTCTTCCATTTCCAAATATTCAAGTTATGGGTGTTTAAGTGCCATGCGGTCGTACGATTTGTTTCCACTGTTCATTGGAAGACTAGTCTCCTCATATCCAACTGAGAATGCTTTAATCAAAACATTTTAGCAATAAGCCATACATCTTTGAAGACTTTCTTATTAAAGATGTAGGTAACCACTCTGAACATATTCCCTCCATCAAAACCTCATTAAGAAGCAAAGAACAATCATCAATGACAAAGAACACATGACGGAATCATTGTTCCATGTCAGCTTCGTGTTCAGGAAGAAACATCTAATCTCATCATCATGGTTAGCAAGACCTTCACTTTAGAAACACATTTCTCAAGACAATATCTTTAGAAATGATCCCTGAAAGTACAGTCTTAACGTTCTAACAATTGCTGAGAGGAAGTCATCTGCAAGACTACTGTTTTCACTCACAGGGTGCATTTTGTTGATGTACAACACATTTTACGGTTTCAAATTTAGAAAAACCAAGACAGTTCAAATTAATTAACTTTCCCCCGATGAAGTCAAGTGGATTGTAACAAGTTCAAAAAGAAAAGCACTGGTCAATTGTTTGAGGACCTGAACATTGGCAGGGAAATTCCAAGTTTTAAATGAGACCGGATCCAACCATTACCACATGTTCACCACTGGCTGTAAAACCTTGGTATTGTTGCAACCGCACACTAAACATTGCAACAGTCAACCCCCGTTCATTATGTATTGTTTTCACAGGAAAGAGAAGCCCTGCTTCACAGGGCATTAAAAAATTTAGTAAGCCTCTTGTTGTTCCTCCCCACGGAAATCTTTAGTAAAAGGCGAAAGACTTATGCGACTTGAAGAGAAACATGAGTGATCTACAGGCTGAATGTACTTTGGCCGACCCCATTCCCGGCCACACCACGGTAACACACGGTTTCAAGGTGACACTACTTAACCAACAACTGATGGTATCCAGTCACATTCACAAGCAATGCTGCAGCACCTTACAAATGTCCACGGATTTTAGTCAAGTATCATCTCGCCTTGGTTTAACAGGCACAACGGGTTCTGGGGCCGTACTTATCAAGCTTCTTAGAATTACTCCTAAGAAGTCTGCTAAGAGTTGACTTAAGAGTAAATAAATTCTTCGCTGAAAGCTGCACTTAAAAGTTAGTTATCAAGCGTCTTACTCACACTTTCAGCGAAGTGTAGGACTGAATCTTAAGTGTCACACTCAGAGCTGAATTACGACATTACTATGTGCCGTAAACGGAATTTTAGGTGACGTCATTTCTGTGTCCATAGAAATGACCAATCACGGAAGGGAATCCGTTGTCTAAGAATAAAGAAATATCTTGGAAATATTTATGTGGACAATGGGAGTGTATATTTTGACAATAAACTACAAAATAATACAAAACAAACTAGTCCCCGCCGGCACTCACGCTACCGCTCCCTCTCTTCTATCGCCCACACACTCACTGACGTCACTCACCTCACGGCCACACACATACGCTACTGTCATAACATTTTCTTTCCAATTCATTAATTAGGCAACTAATTTGAAACTGGTGTGGGTGGCTCTATATATACTAGCCCACTGCAATCGAAAAGTATTAAATATGTGACAAAAATAATATCCGCTCTGTCTAAACGATACCGTTTGATCAGCTGCTCGTCATCAAAAAAAAAAAAAACATTGTTCCGTTCCCTGAACGTTCGCGCACGTCTCTCTCGCCTCAGTGCCATCCCCTGCTGGCAACTCCTAACCACTTAAGACACCTCTGAAGGTCTCTTAAATATCGTGGAGAGTAGGAGTGATTCTTAGACTTAAGAACGTTGATAAAAAGCTTTTATTCTTAAGTTTGAGAGTAGGACTAAATTTCGCAAATTCTCAGGACTTAAGTGTAAAATGGCACTCTAAGAAGCTTGATAAGTACGGCCCCTGGTACTTAGCCAAAACACGATAGGCATCAGTTTAATTTGTTTTTCTTCCATTTCCAAATATACAAGTTATGGGTGTTTAAGTGCCATGCGGTCGAACGATTTGTTTCCACTGTTCATTGGAAGACTAGTCTGCTCATATCCAACTGAGAATGCTTTAATGAAAACATTTTAGCAATAAGCCATACATCTTTGAAGACTTTCTTATTAAAGATGTAGGTAACCACTCTGAACATATTCCCTCCATCTAAACCTCATTAAGAAGCAAAGAACAATCATCAATGACAAAGAACACATGACGGAATCATTGTTCCATGTCAGCTTTGTGTTCAGGAAGAAACATCTAATCTCATCATCATGGTTAGCAAGACCTTCACTTTAGAAACACATTTCTCAAGACAATATCTTTAGAAATGATCCCTGAAAGTACAGTCTTAACGTTCTAACAATTGCTGAGAGGAAGTCATTTGCAAGATTACTGTTTTCACTCACAGGGTGCATTTTGTTGATGTACAACACATTTTACGGTTTCAAATTTAGAAAAACCAAGACAGTTCAAATTAATTAACTTTCCCCCGATGAAATCAAGTGGATTGTAACAAGTTCAAAAAGAAAAGCACTGGTCAATTGTTTGAGGACCTGAACATTGGCAGGGAAATTCCAAGTTTTAAATGAGACCGGATCCAACCATTACCACATGTTCACCACTGGCTGTAAAACCTTGGTATTGTTGCAACCGCACACTAAACATTGCAACAGTCAACCCCCGCTCATTATGTATTGTTTTCACAGGAAAGAGAAGCCCTGCTTCACAGGGCATTAAAAAATTTAGTAAGCCTCTTGTTGTTCCTCCCCACGGAAATCTTTAGTAAAAGGCGAAAGATTTATGCGACTTGAAGAGAAACATGAGTGATCTACAGGCTGAATGTACTTTGGCCGACCCCATTCCCGGCCACACCACGGTAACACACGGTTTCAAGGTGACACTACTTAACCAACAACTGATGGTATCCAGTCACATTCACAAGCAATGCTGCAGCACCTTACAAATGTCCACGGATTTTAGTCAAGTATCATCTCGCCTTGGTTTAACAGGCACAACGGGTTCTGGGGCCGTACTTATCAAGCTTCTTAGAATTACTCCTAAGAAGTCTGCTAAGAGTTGACTTAAGAGTAAATAAATTCTTCGCTGAAAGCTGCACTTAAAAGTTAGTTATCAAGCGTCTTACTCACACTTTCAGCGAAGTGTAGGACTGAATCTTAAGTGTCACACTCAGAGCTGAATTACGACATTACTATGTGCCGTAAACGGAATTTTAGGTGACGTCATTTCTGTGTCCATAGAAATGACCAATCACAGAAGGGAATCCGTTGTCTAAGAATAAAGAAATATCTTGGAAATATTTAAGTGGACAATGGGAGTATATTTTGACAATAAACTACAAAATAATACAAAACAAACTAGTCCCCGCCGGCACTCACACTACCGCTCCCTCTCTTCTATCGCCCACACACTCACTGACGTCACTCACCTCACGGCCACACACATACGCTACTGTCATAACATTTTCTTTCCAATTCATTAATTAGGCAACTAATTTGAAACTGGTGTGGGTGGCTCTATATATACTAGCCCACTGCAATCGAAAAGTATTAAATATGTGACAAAAATAATATCCGCTCTGTCTAAACGATACCGTTTGATCAGCTGATGGTCATCAAAAAAAAAAAAAACATTGTTCCGTTCCCTGAACGTTCGCGCACGTCTCTCTCGCCTCAGTGCCATCCCCTGCTGGCAACTCCTAACCACTTAAGACACCTCTGAAGGTCTCTTAAATATCGTGGAGAGTAGGAGTGATTCTTAGACTTAAGAACGTTGATAAAAAGCTTTTATTCTTAAGTTTGAGAGTAGGACTAAATTTCGCAAATTCTCAGGACTTAAGTGTAAAATGGCACACTAAGAAGCTTGATAAGTACGGCCCCTGGTACTTAGCCAAAACACGATAGGCATCAGTTTAATTTGTTTTTCTTCCATTTCCAAATATACAAGTTATGGGTGTTTAAGTGCCATGCGGTGGAACGATTTGTTTCCACTGTTCATTGGAAGACTAGTCTGCTCATATCCAACTGAGAATGCTTTAATCAAAACATTTTAGCAATAAGCCATACATCTTTGAAGACTTTCTTATTAAAGATGTAGGTAACCACTCTGAACATATTCCCTCCATCAAAACCTCATTAAGAAGCAAAGAACAATCATCAATGACAAAGAACACATGACAGAATCATTGTTCCATGTCAGCTTCATGTTCAGGAAGAAACATCTAATCTCATCATCATGGTTAGCAAGACCTTCACTTTAGAAACACATTTCTCAAGACAAAATCTTTAGAAATGATCCCTGAAAGTACAGTCTTAACGTTCTAACAATTGCTGAGAGGAAGTCATCTGCAAGACTACTGTTTTCACTCACAGGGTGCATTTTGTTGACTTACAACACATTTTACGGTTTCAAATTTAGAAAAACCAAGACAGTTCAAATTAATTTACTTTCCCCCGATGAAATCAAGTGGATTGTAACAAGTTCAAAAAGAAAAGCACTGGTCAATTGACTGAGGACCTGAATATTGGCAGGGAAATTCCAAGTTTTAAATGAGACCGGATCCATCCATTATCACATGTTCACCACTGGCTGTCACCTTGGTATTGTTGCAACCGCACACTAAACATTGCAACAGTCAACCACCGCTCATTATGTATTGTTTTCACAGGAAAGAGAAGCCCTGCTTCACAGGGCATTAAAAAATTTAGTAAGCCTCTTGTTGTTCCTCCCCACGGAAATCTTTAGTAAAAGGCGAAAGATTTATGCGACTTGAAGAGAAACAAGAGTGATCTACAGGCTGAATGTACTTTGGCCGACCCCATTCCCGGCCACACCAAGGTAACACACGGTTTCAAGGTGACACTACTTAACCAACAACTGATGGTATCCAGTCACATTCCCAAGCAATGCTGCAGCACCTTACAAATGTCCACGGAATTTAGTCAAGTATCATCTCGCCTTGGTTTAACGGGCAAAGCGGGTTCTGGTACTTAGCCAAAACACGATAGGCATCAGTTTAATTAGTTTTTCTTCCATTTCCAAATATTCAAGTTATGGGTGTTTAAGTGCCATGCGGTCGTACGATTTGTTTCCACTGTTCATTGGAAGACTAGTCTCCTCATATCTAACTGAGAATGCTTTAATCAAAGAGTAATATTTTAGTAATAAGCCATACATCTTTGAAGACTTTCTTATTAAAGATGTAGGTAACCACTTTGAACATATTCCCTCCATCAAAACCTCATTAAGAAGCAAAGAACAATCACCAATGACAAAGAACACATGACAGAATCATTGTTCCATGTCAGCTTCATGTTCAGGAAGAAACATCTAATCTCATCATCATGGTTAGCAAGACCTTCACTTTAGAAACACATTTCTCAAGACAATATCTTTAGAAATGATCCCTGAAAGTACAGTCTTAACGTTCTAACAATTGCTGAGAGGAAGTCATTTGCAAGACTACTGTTTTCACTCACAGGGTGCATTTTGTTGATGTACAACACATTTTACGGTTTCAAATTTAGAAAAACCAAGACAGTTCAAATTAATTAACTTGCCCCCGATGAAATCAAGTGGATTGTAACAAGTTCAAAAAGAAAAGCACTGGTCAATTGACTGAGGACCTGAATATTGGCAGTGAAATTCCAAGTTTTAAATGAGACCGGATCCATCCATTACCGCATGTTCACCACTGGCTGTAACCTTGGTATTGTTGAAACCACACACTAAACATTGCAACAGTCAACCACCGCTCATTGTTATTGTTTTCACAGGAAAGAGAAGCCCTGCTTCACAGGGCATTAAAAAATTTAGTAAGCCTGTTGTTGTTCCTCCCCACGGAAATCTTTAGTAAAAGGCGAAAGATTCATGCGACTTGAAGAGAAACAAGAGTGATCTACAGGCTGAATGTACTTTGGCCGACCCCATTCCCGGCCACACCAAGGTAACACACGGTTTCAAGGTGACACTACTTAACCAACAACTGATGGTATCCAGTCACATTCCCAAGCAATGCTGCAGCACCTTACAAATGTCCACAGATTTTAGTCAAGTATCATCTCGCCTTGGTTTAACGGGCAAAACGGGTTCTGGTACTTAGCCAAAACACGATAGGCATCAGTTTAATTAGTTTTTCTTCCATTTCCAAATATTCAAGTTATGGGTGTTTAAGTGCCATGCGGTCGTACGATTTGTTTCCACTGTTCATTGGAAGACTAGTCTCCTCATATCCAACTGAGAATGCTTTAATCAAAGAGTCACATTTTAGCAATAAGCCATACATCTTTGAAGACTTTCTTATTAAAGATGTAGGTAACCACTCTGAACATATTCCCTCCATCAAAACCTCATTAAGAAGCAAAGAACAATCATCAATGACAAAGAACACATGACAGAATCATTGTTCCATGTCAGCTTCATGTTCAGGAAGAAACATCTAATCTCATCATCATGGTTAGCAAGACCTTCACTGTAGAAACACATTTCTCAAGACAATATCTTTAGAAATGATCCCTGAAAGTATAGTCTTAACGTTCTAACAATTGCTGAGATGAAGTCATCTGCAAGACTACTGTTTTCACTCACAGGGTGCATTTTGTTGACTTACAACACATTTTACGGTTTCAAATTTAGAAAAACCAAGACAGTTCAAATTAATTTACTTTCCCCCGATGAAATCAAGTGGATTGTAACAAGTTCAAAAAGAAAAGCACTGGTCAATTGACTGGGGACCTGAATATTGGCAGGGAAATTCCAAGTTTTAAATGAGACCGGATCCATCCATTACCACATGTTCACCACTGGCTGTCACCTTGGTATTGTTGCAACCGCACACTAAACATTGCAACAGTCAACCACCGCTCATTATGTATTGTTTTCACAGGAAAGAGAAGCCCTGCTTCACAGGGCATTAAAAAATTTAGTAAGCCTCTTGTTGTTCCTCCCCACGGAAATCTTTAGTAAAAGGCGAAAGATTTATGCGACTTGAAGAGAAACAAGAGTGATCTACAGGCTGAATGTACTTTGGCCGACCCCATTCCCGGCCACACCAAGGTAACACACGGTTTCAAGGTGACACTACTTAACCAACAACTGATGGTATCCAGTCACATTCCCAAGCAATGCTGCAGCACCTTACAAATGTCCACGGATTTTAGTCAAGTATCATCTCGCCTTGGTTTAACGGGCAAAACGGGTTCTGGTACTTAGCCAAAACACGATAAGAATCAGTTTAATTAGTTTTTCTTCCATTTCCAAATATTCAAGTTATGGGTGTTTAAGTGCCATGCGGTCGTACGATTTGTTTCCACTGTTCATTGGAAGACTAGTCTCCTCATATCCAACTGAGAATGCTTTAATCAAAGAGTAACATTTTAGCAATAAGCCATACATCTTTGAAGACTTTCTTATTAAAGATGTAGGTAACCACTCTGAACATATTCCCTCCATCAAAACCTCATTAAGAAGCAAAGAACAATCATCAATGATAAAGAACACATGACAGAATCATTGTTCCATGTCAGCTTCATGTTCAGGAAGAAACATCTAATCTCATCATCATGGTTAGCAAGACCTTCACTGTAGAAACACATTTCTCAAGACAATATCTTTAGAAATGATCCCTGAAAGTATAGTCTTAACGTTCTAACAATTGCTGAGAGGAAGTCATCTGCAAGACTACTGTTTTCACTCACAGGGTGCATTTTGTTGACTTACAACACTTTTTACGGTTTCAAATTTAGAAAAACCAAGACAGTTCAAATTAATTTACTTTCCCCCGATGAAATCAAGTGGATTGTAACAAGTTCAAAAAGAAAAGCACTGGTCAATTGACTGGGGACCTGAATATTGGCAGGGAAATTCCAAGTTATAAATGAGACCGGATCCATCCATTACCACATGTTCACCACTGGCTGTCACCTTGGTATTGTTGCAACCGCACACTAAACATTGCAACAGTCAACCACCGCTCATTATGTATTGTTTTCACAGGGCATTAAAAAATTTAGTAAGCCTCTTGTTGTTCCTCCCCACGGAAATCTTTAGTAAAAGGCGAAAGATTCATGCGACTTGAAGAGAAACAAGAGTGATCTACAGGCTGAATGTACTTTGGCCGACCCCATTCCCGGCCACACCAAGGTAACACACGGTTTCAAGGTGACACTACTTAACCAACAACTGATGGTATCCAGTCACATTCCCAAGCAATGCTGCAGCACCTTACAAATGTCGACGGAATTTAGTCAAGTATCATCTCGCCTTGGTTTAACGGGCAAAACGGGTTCTGGTACTTAGCCAAAACACGATAGGCATCAGTTTAATTAGTTTTTCTTCCATTTCCAAATATTCAAGTTATGGGTGTTTAAGTGCCATGCGGTCATACGATTTGTTTCCACTGTTCATTGGAAGACTAGTCTCCTCATATCCAACTGAGAATGCTTTAATCAAAGAGTAACATTTTAGCAATAAGCCATACATCTTTGAAGACTTTCTTATTAAAGATGTAGGTAACCACTCTGAACATATTCCCTCCATCAAAACCTCATTAAGAAGCAAAGAACAATCATCAATGATAAAGAACACATGACAGAATCATTGTTCCATGTCAGCTTCATGTTCAGGAAGAAACATCTAATCTCATCATCACGGTTAGCAAGACCTTCACTGTAGAAACACATTTCTCAAGACAATATCTTTAGAAATGATCCCTGAAAGTACAGTCTTAACGTTCTAACATTTGCTGAGAGGAAGTCATTTGCAAGACTACTGTTTTCACTCACAGGGTGCATTTTGTTGATGTACAACACATTTTACGGTTTCAAATTTAGAAAAACCAAGACAGTTCAAATTAATTAACTTTCCCCTGATGAAATCAAGTGGATTGTAACAAGTTCAAAAAGAAAAGCACTGGTCAATTGACTGAGGACCTGAATATTGGCAGGGAAATTCCAAGTTTTAAATGAGAACGGATCCATCCATTACCGCATGTTCACCGCTGGCTGTAACCTTGGTATTGTTGCAACCACACACTAAACATTGCAACAGTCAACCACTGCTCATTGTTATTGTTTTCACAGGAAAGAGAAGCCCTGCTTCACAGGGCATTAAAAAATTTAGTAAGCCTCTTGTTGTTCCTCCCCACGGAAATCTTTAGTAAAAGGCGAAAGATTTATGCGACTTGAAGAGAAACAAGAGTGATCTACAGGCTGAATGTACTTTGGCCGACCCCATTCCCGGCCACACCAAGGTAACACACGGTTTCAAGGTGACACTACTTAACCAACAACTGATGGTATCCAGTCACATTCCCAAGCAATGCTGCAGCACCTTACAAATGTCCACGGATTTTAGTCAAGTATCATCTCGCCTTGGTTTAACGGGCAAAACGGGTTCTGGTACTTAGCCAAAACACGATAGGCATCAGTTTAATTTGTTTTTCTTCCATTTCCAAATATTCAAGTTATGGGTGTTTAAGTGCCATGCGGTCGTACGATTTGTTTCCACTGTTCATTGGAAGACTAGTCTCCTCATATCCAACTGAGAATGCTTTAATCAAAGAGTAACATTTTAGCAATAAGCCATACATCTTTGAAGACGTTCTTATTAAAGATGTAGGTAACCACTCTGAACATATTCCCTCCATCAAAACCTCATTAAGAAGCAAAGAACAATCATCAATGACAAATAACACATGTCAGCTTCATGTTCAGGAAGAAACATCTAATCTCATCATCATGGTTAGCAAGACCTTCACTTTAGAAACACATTTCTCAAGACAATATCTTTAGAAATGATCCCTGAAAGTATAGTCTTAACGTTCTAACAATTGCTGAGAGGAAGTCATTTGCAAGACTACTGTTTTCACTCACAGGGTGCATTTTGTTGATGTACAACACATTTTACGGTTTCAAATTTAGAAAAACCAAGACAGTACAAATTAATTTACATTCCCCCGATGAAATCAAGTGGATTGTAACAAGTTCAAAAAGAAAAGCACTGGTCAATTGACTGAGGACCTGAATATTGGCAGGGAAATTCCAAGTTTTAAATGAGACCGGATCCAACCATTACCACATGTTCACCACTGGCTGTAAAACCTTGGTATTGTTGCAACCGCACACTAAACATTGCAACAGTCAACCCACGCTCATTATGTATTGTTTTCACAGGAAAGAGAAGCCCTGCTTCACAGGGCATTAAAAAATTTAGTAAGCCTCTTGTTGTTCCTCCCCACGGAAATCTTTAGTAAAAGGCGAAAGATTTATGCGACTTGAAGAGAAACAAGAGTGATCTACAGGCTGAATGTACTTTGGCCGACCCCATTCCCGGCCACACCAAGGTAACACACGGTTTCAAGGTGACACTACTTAACCAACAACTGATGGTATCCAGTCACATTCCCAAACAATGCTGCAGCACCTTACAAATGTCCACGGATTTTAGTCAAGTATCATCTCGCCTTGGTTTAACAGGCACAACGGGTTCTGGGGCCGTACTTATCAAGCTTCTTAGAATTACTCCTAAGAAGTCTGCTAAGAGTTGACTTAAGAGTAAATAAATTCTTCGCTGAAAGCTGCACTTAAAAGTTAGTTATCAAGCGTCTTACTCACACTTTCAGCGAAGTGTAGGACTGAATCTTAAGTGTCACACTCAGAGCTGAATTATGACATTACTATGTGCCGTAAACGGAATTTTAGGTGACGTCATTTCTGTGTCCATAGAAATGACCAATCACAGAAGGGAATCCGTTGTCTAAGAATAAAGAAATATCTTGGAAATATTTAAGTGGACAATGGGAGTGTATATTTTGACAATAAACTACAAAATAATACAAAACAAACTAGTCCCCGCCGGCACTCACGCTACCGCTCCCTCTCTTCTATCGCCCACACAATCACTGACGTCACTCACCTCACGGCCACACACATACGCTACTGTCATAACATTTTCTTTCCAATTCATTAATTAGGCAACTAATTTGAAACTGGTGTGGGTGGCTCTATATATACTAGCCCACTGCAATCGAAAAGTATTAAATATGTGACAAAAATAATATCCGCTCTGTCTAAACGATACCGTTTGATCAGCTGCTCGTCATCAAAAAAAAACAAAACATTGTTCCGTTCCCTGAACGTTCGCGCACGTCTCTCTCGCCTCAGTGCCATCCCCTGCTGGCAACTCCTAACCACTTAAGACACCTCTGAAGGTCTCTTAAATATCGTGGAGAGTAGGAGTGATTCTTAGACTTAAGAACGTTGATAAAAAGCTTTTATTCTTAAGTTTGAGAGTAGGACTAAATTTCGCAAATTCTCAGGACTTCAGTGTAAAATGGCACTCTAAGAAGCTTGATAAGTACGGCCCCTGGTACTTAGCCAAAACACGATAGGCATCAGTTTAATTTGTTTTTCTTCCATTTCCAAATATACAAGTTATGGGTGTTTAAGTGCCATGCGGTCGAACGATTTGTTTCCACTGTTCATTGGAAGACTAGTCTGCTCATATCCAACTGAGAATGCTTTAATCAAAACATTTTAGCAATAAGCCATACATCTTTGAAGACTTTCTTATTAAAGATGTAGGTAACCACTCTGAACATATTCCCTCCATCAAAACCTCATTAAGAAGCAACGAACAATCATCAATGACAAAGAACACATGACAGAATCATCGTTCCATGTCAGCTTCATGTTCAGGAAGAAACATCTAATCTCATCATCATGGTTAGCAAGACCTTCACTGTAGAAACACATTTCTCAAGACAATATCTTTAGAAATGATCCCTGAAAGTACAGTCTTAAAGTTCTAACAATTGCTGAGAGGAAGTCATCTGCAAGACTACTGTTTTCACTCACAGGGTGCATTTTGTTGACTTACAACACATTTTACGGTTTCAAATTTAGAAAAACCAAGACAGTTCAAATTAATTTACTTTCCCCCGATGAAATCAAGTGGATTGTAACAAGTTCAAAAAGAAAAGCACTGGTCAATTGACTGAGGACCTGAATATTGGCAGGGAAATTCCAAGTTTTAAATGAGACCGGATCCATCCATTACCGCATGTTCACCACTGGCTGTAACCTTGGTATTGTTGAAACCACACACTAAACAGTGCAACAGTCAACCACCGCTCATTGTTATTGTTTTCACAAGAAAGAGAAGCCCTGCTTCACAGGGCATTAAAAAATTTAGTAAGCCTCTTGTTGTTCCTCCCCACGGAAATCTTTAGTAAAAGGCGAAAGATTTATGCGACTTGAAGAGAAACAAGAGTGATCTACAGGCTGAATGTACGTTGGCCGACCCCATTCCCGGCCACACCAAGGTAACACACGGTTTCAAGGTGACACTACTTAACCAACAACTGATGGTATCCAGTCACATTCCCAAGCAATGCTGCAGCACCTTACAAATGATTTTAGTCAAGTATCATCTCGCCTTGGTTTAACGGGCAAAACGGGTTCTGGTACTTAGCCAAAACACGATAGGCATCAGTTTAATTAGTTTTTCTTCCATTTCCAAATATTCAAGTTATGGGTGTTTAAGTGCCATGCGGTCGTACAATTTATTTCCACTGTTCATTGGAAGACTAGTCTCCTCATATCCAACTGAGAATGCTTTAATCAAAGAGTAACATTTTAGCAATAAGCCATACATCTTTGAAGACTTGCTTATTAAAGATGTAGGTAACCACTCTGAACATATTCCCTCCATCAAAACCTCATTAAGAAGCAAAGAACAATCATCAATGACAAAGAACACATGACAGAATCATTGTTCCATGTCAGCTTCATGTTCAGGAAGAAACATCTAATCTCATCATCATGGTTAGCAAGACCTTCACTTTAGAAACACATTTCTCAAGACAAAATCTTTAGAAATGATCCCCGAAAGTATAATCTTAACGTTCTAACAATTGCTGAGAGGAAGTCATTTGCAAGACTACTGTTTTCACTCACAGGGTGCATTTTGTTGATGTACAACACATTTTACGGTTTCAAATTTAGAAAAACCAAGACAGTTCAAATTAATTAACTTTCCCCCGATGAAATCAAGTGGATTGTAACAAGTTCAAAAAGAAAAGCACTGGTCAATTGACTGAGGACCTGAATATTGGCAGGGAAATTCCAAGTTTTAAATGAGACCGGATCCATCCATTACCGCATGTTCACCACTGGCTGCAACCTTGGTATTGTTGAAACCACACACTAAACATTGCAACAGTCAACCACCGCTCATTGTTATTGTTTTCACAGGAAAGAGAAGCCCTGCTTCACAGGGCATTAAAAAATTTAGTAAGCCTCTTGTTGTTCCTCCCCACGGAAATCTTTAGTAAAAGGCGAAAGATTTATGCGACTTGAAGAGAAACAAGAGTGATCTACAGGCTGAATGTACTTTGGCCGACCCCATTCCCGGCCACACCAAGGTAACACACGGTTTCAAGGTGACACTACTTAACCAACAACTGATGGTATCCAGTCACATTCCCAAGCAATGCTGCAGCACCTTACAAATGTCCACAGATTTTAGTCAAGTATCATCTCGCCTTGGTTTAACGGGCAAAACGGGTTCTGGTACTTAGCCAAAACACGATAGGCATCAGTTTAATTAGTTTTTCTTCCATTTCCAAATATTCAAGTTATGGGTGTTTAAGTGCCATGCGGTCGTACGATTTGTTTCCACTGTTCATTGGAAGACTAGTCTCCTCATATCCAATTGAGAATGCTTTAATCAAAGAGTCACATTTTAGCAATAAGCCATACATCTTTGAAGACTTTCTTATTAAAGATGTAGGTAACCACTCTGAACATATTCCCTCCATCAAAACCTCATTAAGAAGCAAAGAACAATCATCAATGACAAAGAACATATGACAGAATCATTGTTCCATGTCAGCTTCATGTTCAGGAAGAAACATCTAATCTCATCATCATGGTTAGCAAGACCTTCACTGTAGAAACACATTTCTCAAGACAATATCTTTAGAAATGATCCCTGAAAGTATAGTCTTAACGTTCTAACAATTGCTGAGAGGAAGTCATCTGCAAGACTACTGTTTTCACTCACAGGGTGCATTTTGTTGACTTACAACACATTTTACGGTTTCAAATTTAGAAAAACCAAGACAGTTCAAATTAATTTACTTTCCCCCGATGAAATCAAGTGGATTGTAACAAGTTCAAAAAGAAAAGCACTGGTCAATTGACTGGGGACCTGAATATTGGCAGGGAAATTCCAAGTTTTAAATGAGACCGGATCCATCCATTACCACATGTTCACCACTGGCTGTCACCTTGGTATTGTTGCAACCGCACACTAAACATTGCAACAGTCAACCACCGCTCATTATGTATTGTTTTCACAGGAAAGAGAAGCCCTGCTTCACAGGGCATTAAAAAATTTAGTAAGCCTCTTGTTGTTCCTCCCCACGGAAATCTTTAGTAAAAGGCGAAAGATTTATGCGACTTGAAGAGAAACAAGAGTGATCTACAGGCTGAATGTACTTTGGCCGACCCCATTCCCGGCCACACCAAGGTAACACACGGTTTCAAGGTGACACTACTTAACCAACAACTGATGGTATCCAGTCACATTCCCAAGCAATGCTGCAGCACCTTACAAATGTCCACGGAATTTAGTCAAGTATCATCTCGCCTTGGTTTAACGGGCAAAACGGGTTCTGGTACTTAGCCAAAACACGATAGGCATCAGTTTAATTAGTTTTTCTTCCATTTCCAAATATTCAAGTTATGGGTGTTTAAGTGCCATGCGGTCGTACGATTTGTTTCCACTGTTCATTGGAAGACTAGTCTCCTCATATCTAACTGAGAATGCTTTAATCAAAGAGTCACATTTTAGCAATAAGCCATACATCTTTGAAGACTTTCTTATTAAAGATGTAGGTAACCACTCTGAACATATTCCCTCCATCAAAACCTCATTAAGAAGCAAAGAACAATCATCAATGACAAAGAACACATGACAGAATCATTGTTCCATGTCAGCTTCATGTTCAGGAAGAAACATCTAATCTCATCATCATGGTTAGCAAGACCTTCACTGTAGAAACACATTTCTCAAGACAATATCTTTAGAAATGATCCCTGAAAGTATAGTCTTAACATTCTAACAATTGCTGAGAGGAAGTCATCTGCAAGACTACTGTTTTCACTCACAGGGTGCATTTTGTTGACTTACAACACATTTTACGGTTTCAAATTTAGAAAAACCAAGACAGTTCAAATTAATTTACTTTCCCCCGATGAAATCAAGTGGATTGTAACAAGTTCAAAAAGAAAAGCACTGGTCAATTGACTGAGGACCTGAATATTGGCAGGGAAATTCCAAGTTTTAAATGAGACCGGATCCATCCATTACCACATGTTCACCACTGGCTGTCACCTTGGTATTGTTGCAACCGCACACTAAACATTGCAACAGTCAACCAACGCTCATTATGTATTGTTTTCACAGGAAAGAGAAGCCCTGCTTCACAGGGCATTAAAAAATTTAGTAAGCCTCTTGTTGTTCCTCCCCACAGAAATCTTTAGTAAAAGGCGAAAGATTTATGCGACTTGAAGAGAAACAAGAGTGATCTTCTTCTTCTTCTTCTTGTGGCTTTCCGGCAGACTAGACGCCCATCGGCGTATTGCTGCCTCCCACAGTTCAGTTCAGGTATTACCACAGCTTATGCAGTTACACTTTCTGGTGCAGGCCAGTATTCCACAGGTAGTCCATGACTGCTTTCATCACTGCACTTTGATGTTCCTCAGGGTTCAGAATAATCCTCAGTGAGATGCAGGGCAACCCTGCATCTAGTAATGCAGCAAAAAGCTCTCTCCTCTCTGTTGTGTATATAGGACACTCCATAAAAACATGCTGCACAGTTTCTTCTGTCCCACATTCACACAGTCCATTTTCATGTTTCCCAATACGGGCCAGTCCCCCTGCAAGGCCACAGTGTCCAAATCTCAGCCGTGTCATAATGACTTGCTCCCTTCTGTTTCCCAGGGTGATGCTTCCTCCCCTAACACTATTTTGAATATTAAAATAAAACCTTCCTCTTGTTTCCCCCTCCCATTCTCTTTGCCACCTGATATTTAAATCCTCCTTTATTATGGAGCGGTACTCTGAAATACCCAGGGCGACGCCCACATCCACCTCCTCCCTGCTCAGGGCCTCTTTGGCAGCACCATCAGCAGCCTCGTTGCCCTCAACCCCCACATGAGCTGGAACCCACATGAAACCCACTCTACTTCCAGCTTGGTTTACTCTGTAGAGTGCGGTCAGCAGCTCACAGACCAGATCTGGTCTGACCTGTGACCTCCCCCCCTGCAGAGCCATCAGCGCAGCCGCCGAGTCCGAGCAGATAACTGCCTGCTGCGGTCTCACCTCCTCAACCCAATTTACTGCCCATATCAACGCCACCATTTCTGCCGTAAAGACTGAAACCCCATTTGGCAGCCGTCTGCTCTGGGTGATCTGCAGGCAGGGAATGTGAACCGCAAACCCCACCCTTTTACTATTTGGGTCCATGGAGCCATCTGTATAGATCTGCACATGGTCTGCCCATTCCTGCTGCATCCTCTCCCTCACCAACTCATCTGGGTCTCCACTACCCTTCTCCCTCTTCCTCTCTGCTATCGTGAAGTCAACCTCCACACTTGGTAGCAGCCATGGTGGAACAGAAGGCCAGACCACAGCCGTACCCCTGCGCACCCCACTCAAGCCGAGCTCTTCTTCCTCTGCTCTGATTTTATGGACAAAACTCCTGCTTTCCCCACCTCCCAGTTCCCAGCACTCCTCCAGCAGCTGCTTGCCTGGATGGACTTGGTCATGCCCATATAGTTTAGCTATGTGGTGTAAGGCCAGCTTCCTTCTCCTTAAACTTAGGGGTATCTCTCCCATCTCCACCAGCAAAGCTGGGATTGGAGTTGTGCAAAAAGCCCCACTACATACTCTTAACGCTTTTGCCTGCACCCTATCCAGTGCTGCTAGGTTTGTTTTGGCTGCAGCCCCATATGCCAGGCACCCATAATCAAAAGCTGAGCGAATCATGGCTCTGTAAATCATTATTTGTGTGTCTCTGTTTGCTCCCCACGTACTCCCAGCAAGGCATCTCATCACATTTATCACCTTTTCACATTTCCTCACTATTTTTTCTATATGTTTTTTCCACGTTAACCTCTCTTCAAAAATAACTCCTAGGAATTTAAACTCTTTGACTCGCTCTAAGGGCTTGCCATAGATATTCAGCCCCAGGTTTTCAGTCTTCCTTTTGTTTGTAAAAATAACAAATTTTGACTTTTCCACAGATATTTTGAACCCCCACTTCTCAGCCCAGGCCACTACTCTATCCAGTGCCCCTTGTATCTTCCCTGTTATAAACTTAATATTCCGCCCTCTTTTCCAAATTGCGCCATCATCAGCGAACAATGATAGCCCAAAGCCTGCCCCCACCTCCTGGAACATGTCATTAATCATCAAGTTAAATAGTACTGGGCTTATAACACTCCCTTGAGGAGTACCATTATCTATCCCCACTGTTTCAACAAGAGTGATCTACAGGCTGAATGTACTTTGGCCGACCCCATTCCCGGCCACACCAAGGTAACACACGGTTTCAAGGTGACACTACTTAACCAACAACTGATGGTATCCAGTCACATTCCCAAGCAATGCTGCAGCACCTTACAAATGTCCACGGAATTTAGTCAAGTATCATCTCGCCTTGGTTTAACGGGCAAAACGGGTTCTGGTACTTAGCCAAAACACGATAGGCATCAGTTTAATTAGTTTTTCTTCCATTTCCAAATATTCAAGTTATGGGTGTTTAAGTGCCATGCGGTCATACGATTTGTTTCCACTGTTCATTGGAAGACTAGTCTCCTCATATCCAACTGAGAATGCTTTAATCAAAGAGTAACATTTTAGCAATAAGCCATACATCTTTGAAGACTTTCTTATTAAAGATGTAGGTAACCACTCTGAACATATTCCCTCCATCAAAACCTCATGAAGAAGCAAAGAACAATCATCAATGACAAAAAACACATGACAGAATCATTGTTCCATGTCAGCTTCGTGTTCAGGAAGAAACATCGAATCTCATCATCATGGTTAGCAAGACCTTCACTTTAGAAACACATTTCTCAAGACAATATCTTTAGAAATAATCCCTAAAAGTATAGTCTTAACGTTCTAACAATTGCTGAGAGGAAGTCATCTGCAAGACTACTGTTTTCACTCACAGGGTGCATTTTGTTGATGTACAACACATTTTACGGTTTCAAATTTAGAAAAACCAAGACAGTTCAAATTAATTAACTTTCCCCCGATGAAATCAAGTGGATTGTAACAAGTTCAAAAAGAAAAGCACTGGTCAATTGACTGAGGACCTGAATATTGGCAGGGAAATTCCAAGTTTTAAATGAGACCGGATCCATCCATTACCGCATGTTCACCACTGGCTGCAACCTTGGTATTGTTGAAACCACACACTAAACATTGCAACAGTCAACCACCGCTCATTGTTATTGTTTTTACAGGAAAGAGAAGCCCTGCTTCACAGGGCATTAAAAAATTTAGTAAGCCTCTTGTTGTTCCTCCCCACGGAAATCTTTAGTAAAAAGCGAAAGATTTATGCGACTTGAAGAGAAACAAGAGTGATCTACAGGCTGAATGTACTTTGGCCGACCCCATTCCCGGCCACACCAAGGTAACACACGGTTTCAAGGTGACACTACTTAACCAACAACTGATGGTATCCAGTCACATTCCCAAGCAATGCTGCAGCACCTTACAAATGTCCACGGAATTTAGTCAAGTATCATCTCGCCTTGGTTTAACGGGCAAAGCGGGTTCTGGTACTTAGCCAAAACACGATAGGCATCAGTTTAATTAGTTTTTCTTCCATTTCCAAATATTCAAGTTATGGGTGTTTAAGTGCCATGCGGTCGTACGATTTGTTTCCACTGTTCATTGGAAGACTAGTCTCCTCATATCTAACTGAGAATGCTTTAATCAAAGAGTAATATTTTAGTAATAAGCCATACATCTTTGAAGACTTTCTTATTAAAGATGTAGGTAACCACTTTGAACATATTCCCTCCATCAAAACCTCATTAAGAAGCAAAGAACAATCATCAATGACAAAGAACACATGACAGAATCATTGTTCCATGTCAGCTTCATGTTCAGGAAGAAGCATCTAATCTCATCATCATGGTTAGCAAGACCTTCACTTTAGAAACACATTTCTCAAGACAATATCTTTAGAAATGATCCCTGAAAGTACAGTCTTAACGTTCTAACAATTGCTGAGAGGAAGTCATTTGCAAGACTACTGTTTTCACTCACAGGGTGCATTTTGTTGATGTACAACACATTTTACGGTTTCAAATTTAGAAAAACCAAGACAGTTCAAATTAATTAACTTGCCCCCGATGAAATCAAGTGGATTGTAACAAGTTCAAAAAGAAAAGCACTGGTCAATTGACTGAGGACCTGAATATTGGCAGGGAAATTCCAAGTTTTAAATGAGACCGGATCCATCCATTACCGCATGTTCACCACTGGCTGTAACCTTGGTATTGTTGAAACCACACACTAAACATTGCAACAGTCAACCACCGCTCATTGTTATTGTTTTCACAGGAAAGAGAAGCCCTGCTTCACAGGGCATTAAAAAATTTAGTAAGCCTCTTGTTGTTCCTCCCCACGGAAATCTTTAGTAAAAGGCGAAAGATTTATGCGACTTGAAGAGAAACAAGAGTGATCTACAGGCTGAATGTACTTTGGCCGACCCCATTCCCGGCCACACCAAGGTAACACACGGTTTCAAGGTGACACTACTTAACCAACAACTGATGGTATCCAGTCACATTCCCAAGCAATGCTGCAGCACCTTACAAATGTCCACAGATTTTAGTCAAGTATCATCTCACCTTGGTTTAACGGGCAAAACGGGTTCTGGTACTTAGCCAAAACACGATAGGCATCAGTTTAATTAGTTTTTCTTCCATTTCCAAATATTCAAGTTATGGGTGTTTAAGTGCCATGCGGTCGTACGATTTGTTTCCACTGTTCATTGGAAGACTAGTCTCCTCATATCCAACTGAAAATGCTTTAATCAAAGAGTAACATTTTAGCAATAAGCCATACATCTTTGAAGACTTTCTTATTAAAGATGTAGGTAACCACTCTGAACATATTCCCTCCATCAAAACCTCATTAAGAAGCAAAGAACAATCATCAATGACAAAGAACACATGACAGAATCATTGTTCCATGTCAGCTTCATGTTCAGGAAGAAACATCTAATCTCATCATCACGGTTAGCAAGACCTTCACTGTAGAAACACATTTCTCAAGACAATATCTTTAGAAATGATCCCTGAAAGTATAGTCTTAACGTTCTAACAATTGCTGAGAGGAAGTCATCTGCAAGACTACTGTTTTCACTCACAGGGTGCATTTTGTTGACTTACAACACATTTTACGGTTTCAAATTTAGAAAAACCAAGACAGTTCAAATTAATTAACTTTCCCCCGATGAAATCAAGTGGATTGTAACAAGTTCAAAAAGAAAAGCACTGGTCAATTGACTATGGACCTGAACATTGGCAGGGAAATTCCAAGTTTTAAATGAGACCGGATCCATCCATTACCACATGTTCACCACTGGCTGTCACCTTGGTATTGTTGCAACCGCACACTAAACATTGCAACAGTCAACCACCGCTCATTATGTATTGTTTTCACAGGAAAGAGAAGCCATGCTTCACAGGGCATTAAAAAATTTAGTAAGCCTCTTGTTGTTCCTCCCCACGGAAATCTTTAGTAAAAGGCGAAAGATTTATGCGACTTGAAGAGAAACAAGAGTGATCTACAGGCTGAATGTACTTTGGCCGACCCCATTCCCGGCCACACCAAGGTAACACACGGTTTCAAGGTGACACTACTTAACCAACAACTGATGGTATCCAGTCACATTCCCAAGCAATGCTGCAGCACCTTACAAATGTCCACAGATTTTAGTCAAGTATCATCTCGCCTTGGTTTAACGGGCAAAACGGGTTCTGGTACTTAGCCAAAACACGATAGGCATCAGTTTAATTAGTTTTTCTTCCATTTCCAAATATTCAAGTTATGGGTGTTTAAGTGCCATGCGGTCGTACGATTTGTTTCCACTGTTCATTGGAAGACTAGTCTCCTCATATCCAACTGAGAATGCTTTAATCAAAGAGTCACATTTTAGCAATAAGCCATACATCTTTGAAGACTTTCTTATTAAAGATGTAGGTAACCACTCTGAACATATTCCCTCCATCAAAACCTCATTAAGAAGCAAAGAACAATCATCAATGACAAAGAACACATGACAGAATCATTGTTCCATGTCAGCTTCATGTTCAGGAAGAAGCATCTAATCTCATCATCATGGTTAGCAAGACCTTCACTTTAGAAACACATTTCTCAAGACAATATCTTTAGAAATGATCCCTGAAAGTATAGTCTTAACGTTCTAACAATTGCTGAGAGGAAGTCATTTGCAAGACTACTGTTTTCACTCACAGGGTGCATTTTGTTGATGTACAACACATTTTACGGTTTCAAATTTAGAAAAACCAAGACAGTTCAAATTAATTAACTTGCCCCCGATGAAATCAAGTGGATTGTAACAAGTTCAAAAAGAAAAGCACTGGTCAATTGACTGAGGACCTGAATATTGGCAGGGAAATTCCAAGTTTTAAATGAGACCGGATCCATCCATTACCGCATGTTCACCACTGGCTGTAACCTTGGTATTGTTGAAACCACACACTAAACATTGCAACAGTCAACCACCGCTCATTGTTATTGTTTTCACAGGAAAGAGAAGCCCTGCTTCACAGGGCATTAAAAAATTTAGTAAGCCTCTTGTTGTTCCTCCCCACGGAAATCTTTAGTAAAAGGCGAAAGATTTATGCGACTTGAAGAGAAACAAGAGTGATCTACAGGCTGAATGTACTTTGGCCGACCCCATTCCCGGCCACACCAAGGTAACACACGGTTTCAAGGTGACACTACTTAACCAACAACTGATGGTATCCAGTCACATTCCCAAGCAATGCTGCAGCACCTTACAAATGTCCACAGATTTTAGTCAAGTATCATCTCACCTTGGTTTAACGGGCAAAACGGGTTCTGGTACTTAGCCAAAACACGATAGGCATCAGTTTAATTAGTTTTTCTTCCATTTCCAAATATTCAAGTTATGGGTGTTTAAGTGCCATGCGGTCATACGATTTGTTTCCACTGTTCATTGGAAGACTAGTCTCCTCATATCCAACTGAGAATGCTTTAATCAAAGAGTAACATTTTAGCAATAAGCCATACATCTTTGAAGACTTTCTTATTATAGATGTAGGTAACCACTCTGAACATATTCCCTCCATCAAAACCTCATGAAGAAGCAAAGAACAATCATCAATGACAAAAAACACATGACAGAATCATTGTTCCATGTCAGTTTCATGTTCAGGAAGAAACATCTAATCTCATCATCATGGTTAGCAAAACCTTCACTTTAGAAACACATTTCTCAAGACAATATCTTTATAAATAATCCCTAAAATTATAGTCTTAACGTTCTAACAATTGCTGAGAGGAAGTCATCTGCAAGACTACTGTTTTCACTCACAGGGTGCATTTTGTTGATGTACAACACATTTTACGGTTTCAAATTTAGAAAAACCAAGACAGTTCAAATTAATTAACTTTCCCCCGATGAAATCAAGTGGATTGTAACAAGTTCAAAAAGAAAAGCACTGGTCAATTGACTGACGACCTGAATATTGGCAGGGAAATTCCAAGTTTTAAATGAGACCGGATCCATCCATTACCGCATGTTCACCACTGGCTGCAACCTTGGTATTGTTGAAACCACACACTAAACATTGCAACAGTCAACCACCGCTCATTGTTATTGTTTTCACAGGAAAGAGAAGCCCTGCTTCACAGGGCATTAAAAAATTTAGTAAGCCTCTTGTTGTTCCTCCCCACGGAAATCTTTAGTAAAAGGCGAAAGATTTATGCGACTTGAAGAGAAACAAGAGTGATCTACAGGCTGAATGTACTTTGGCCGACCCCATTCCCGGCCACACCAAGGTAACACACGGTTTCAAGGTGACACTACTTAACCAACAACTGATGGTATCCAGTCACATTCCCAAGCAATGCTGCAGCACCTTACAAATGTCCACAGATTTTAGTCAAGTATCATCTCGCCTTGGTTTAACGGGCAAAACGGGTTCTGGTACTTAGCCAAAACACGATAGGCATCAGTTTAATTAGTTTTTCTTCCATTTCCAAATATTCAAGTTATGGGTGTTTAAGTGCCATGCGGTCGTACGATTTGTTTCCACTGTTCATTGGAAGACTAGTCTCCTCATATCCAACTGAGAATGCTTTAATCAAAGAGTCACATTTTAGCAATAAGCCATACATCTTTGAAGACTTTCTTATTAAAGATGTAGGTAACCACTCTGAACATATTCCCTCCATCAAAACCTCATTAAGAAGCAAACAACAATCATCAATGACAAAGAACACATGACAGAATCATTGTTCCATGTCAGCTTCATGTTCAGGAAGAAACATCTAATCTCATCATCATGGTTAGCAAGACCTTCACTGTAGAAACACATTTCTCAAGACAATATCTTTAGAAATGATCCCTGAAAGTATAGTCTTAACGTTCTAACAATTGCTGAGAGGAAGTCATCTGCAAGACTACTGTTTTCACTCACAGGGTGCATTTTGTTGACTTACAACACATTTTACGGTTTCAAATTTAGAAAAACCAAGACAGTTCAAATTAATTTACTTTCCCCCGATGAAATCAAGTGGATTGTAACAAGTTCAAAAAGAAAAGCACTGGTCAATTGACTGGGGACCTGAACATTGGCAGGGAAATTCCAAGTTTTAAATGAGACCGGATCCATCCATTACCACATGTTCACCACTGGCTGTCACCTTGGTATTGTTGCAACCGCACACTAAACATTGCAACAGTCAACCACCGCTCATTATGTATTGTTTTCACAGGAAAGAGAAGCCCTGCTTCACAGGGCATTAAAAAATTTAGTAAGCCTCTTGTTGTTCCTCCCCACGGAAATCTTTAGTAAAAGGCGAAAGATTTATGCGACTTGAAGAGAAACAAGAGTGATCTACAGGCTGAATGTACTTTGGCCGACCCCATTCCCGGCCACACCAAGGTAACACACGGTTTCAAGGTGACACTACCTAACCAACAACTGATGGTATCCAGTCACATTCCCAAGCAATGCTGCAGCACCTTGCAAATGTCTACAGATTTTAGTCAAGTATCATCTCGCCTTGGTTTAACGGGCAAAACGGGTTCTGGTACTTAGCCAAAACACGATAGGCATCAGTTTAATTTGTTTTTCTTCCATTTCCAAATATTCAAGTTATGGGTGTTTAAGTGCCATGCGGTCGTACGATTTGTTTCCACTGTTCATTGGAAGACTAGTCTCCTCATATCCAACTGAGAATGCTTTAATCAAAGAGTCACATTTTAGCAATAAGCCATACATCTTTGAAGACTTTCTTATTAAAGATGTAGGTAACCACTCTGAACATATTCCCTCCATCAAAACCTCATTAAGAAGCAAAGAACAATCATCAATGACAAAGAACACATGACAGAATCATTGTTCCATGTCAGCTTCACGTTCAGGAAGAAACATCTAATCTCATCATCATGGTTAGCAAGACCTTCACTGTAGAAACACATTTCTCAAGACAATATCTTTAGAAATGATCCCTGAAAGTATAGTCTTAACGTTCTAACAATTGCTGAGAGGAAGTCATCTGCAAGACTACTGTTTTCACTCACAGGGTGCATTTTGTTGACTTACAACACATTTTACGGTTTCAAATTTAGAAAAACCAAGACAGTTCAAATTAATTTACTTTCCCCCGATGAAATCAAGTGGATTGTAACAAGTTCAAAAAGAAAAGCACTGGTCAATTGACTGAGGACCTGAATATTGGCAGGGAAATTCCAAGTTTTAAATGAGACCGGATCCATCCATTACCACATGTTCACCACTGGCTGTCACCTTGGTATTGTTGCAACCGCACACTAAACATTGCAACAGTCAACCACCGCTCATTATGTATTGTTTTCACAGGAAAGAGAAGCCCTGCTTCACAGGGCATTAAAAGATTTAGTAAGCCTCTTGTTGTTCCTCCCCACAGAAATCTTTAGTAAAAGGCAAAAGATTTATGCGACTTGAAGAGAAACAAGAGTGATCTACAGGCTGAATGTACTTTGGCCGACCCCATTCCCGGCCACACCAAGGTAACACACGGTTTCAAGGTGACACTACTTAACCAACAACTGATGGTATCCAGTCACATTCCCAAGCAATGCTGCAGCACCTTACAAATGTCCACGGAATTTAGTCAAGTATCATCTCGCCTTGGTTTAACGGGCAAAACGGGTTCTGGTACTTAGCCAAAACACGATAGGCATCAGTTTAATTAGTTTTTCTTCCTTTCCAAATATTCAAGTTATGGGTGTTTAAGTGCCATGCGGTCGTACGATTTGTTTCCACTGTTCATTGGAAGACTAGTCTCCTCATATCCAACTGAGAATGCTTTAATCAAAGAGTCACATTTTAGCAATAAGCCATACATCTTTGAAGACTTTCTTATTAAAGATGTAGGTAACCACTCTGAACATATTCCCTCCATCAAAACCTCATTAAGAAGCAAAGAACAATCATCAATGACAAAGAACACATGACAGAATCATTGTTCCATGTCAGCTTCATGTTCAGGAAGAAACATCTAATCTCATCATCATGGTTAGCAAGACCTTCACTGTAGAAACACATTTCTCAAGACAGTATCTTTAGAAATGATCCCTGAAAGTACAGTCTTAACGTTCTAACAATTGCTGAGAGGAAGTCATCTGCAAGACTACTGTTTTCACTCACAGGGTGCATTTTGTTGACTTACAACACATTTTACAGTTTCAAATTTAGAAAAACCAAGACAGTTCAAATTAATTTACTTTCCCCCGATGAAATCAAGTGGATTGTAACAAGTTCAAAAAGAAAAGCACTGGTCAATTGACTGGGGACCTGAATATTGGCAGGGAAATTCCAAGTTTTAAATGAGACCGGATCCAACCATTACCACATGTTCACCACTGGCTGTCACCTTGGTATTGTTGCAACCGCACACTAAACATTGCAACAGTCAACCACCGCTCATTATGTATTGTTTTCACAGGAAAGAGAAGCCCTGCTTCACAGGGCATTAAAAAATTTAGTAAGCCTCTTGTTGTTCCTCCCCATGGAAATCTTTAGTAAAAGGCGAAAGATTTATGCGACTTGAAGAGAAACAAGAGTGATCTACAGGCTGAACGTACTTTGGCCGACCCCATTCCCGGCCACACCAAGGTAACACACGGTTTCAAGGTGACACTACTTAACCAACAACTGATGGTATCCAGTCACATTCCCAAGCAATGCTGCAGCACCTTACAAATGTCCACGGATTTTAGTCAAGTATCATCTCGCCTTGGTTTAACGGGCACAACGGGTTCTGGTACTTAGCCAAAACACGATAGGCATCAGTTTAATTTGTTTTTCTTCCATTTCCAAATATACAAGTTATGGGTGTTTAAGTGCCATGCGGTCGAACGATTTGTTTCCACTGTTCATTGGAAGACTAGTCTCCTCATATCCAACTGAGAATGCTTTAATCAAAACATTTTAGCAATAAGCCATACATCTTTGAAGACTTTCTTATTAAAGATGTAGGTAACCACTCTGAACATATTCCCTCCATCAAAACCTCATGAAGAAGCAAAGAACAATCATCAATGACAAAAAACACATGACAGAATCATTGTTCCATGTCAGTTTCATGTTCAGGAAGAAACATCTAATCTCATCATCATGGTTAGCAAAACCTTCACTTTAGAAACACATTTCTCAAGACAATATCTTTAGAAATAATCCCTAAAAGTATAGTCTTAACGTTCTAACAATTGCTGAGAGGAAGTCATCTGCAAGACTACTGTTTTCACTCACAGGGTGCATTTTGTTGATGTACAACACATTTTACGGTTTCAAATTTAGAAAAACCAAGACAGTTCAAATTAATTTACATTCCCCCGATGAAATCAAGTGGATTGTAACAAGTTCAAAAAGAAAAGCACTGGTCAATTGACTGGGGACCTGAATATTGGCAGGGAAATTCCAAGTTTTAAATGAGACCGGATCCATCCATTACCACATGTTCACCACTGGCTGTCACCTTGGTATTGTTGCAACCACACACTAAACATTGCAACAGTCAACCACCGCTCATTGTTATTGTTTTCACAGGAAAGAGAAGCCCTGCTTCACAGGGCATTAAAAAATTTAGTAAGCCTCTTGTTGTTCCTCCCCACGGAAATCTTTAGTAAAAGGCGAAAGATTTATGCGACTTGAAGAGAAACAAGAGTGATCTACAGGCTGAACGTACTTTGGCCGACCCCATTCCCGGCCACACCAAGGTAACACACGGTTTCAAGGTGACACTACATAAAGGCCTACTGAAACCCACTACTACCGACCACGCAGTCTGATAGTTTATATATCAATGATGAAATCTTAACATTATACCACATGCCAATAAGGCCGGGTTAACTTATAAAGTGACATTTTAAATTTGCCGCTAAACTTCCGGTTCGAAACGCCTCTGAGGATGACGTATGCGCGTGACGTAGACCGGCGAACACGGGTATGCCTTCCACATTGAAGCCAATATGAAAAAGCTCTGTTTTCATTTCATAATTCCACAGTATTCTGGACATCTGTGTTCGTGAATCTGTTTCAATCATGTTCATTGCATTATGGAGAAGGAAGCTGAGCAAGCAAAGAAGAAAGTTGTCGGTGCGAAATGGACGTATTTTTCGAACGTAGTCAGCCACAACAGTACACAGCCGGCGCTTCTTTGTTTACATTCCCGAAAGATGCAGTCAAGATGGAAGAACTCGGATAACAGAGACTCTAACCAGGAGGACTTTTGACTTCGATACACAGACGCCTGTAGAGAACTGGGACAACACAGACTCTTACCAGGATTACTTTGATTTGGATGACAAAGACGCAGACGTGCTACTGTGAGTATGCAGCTTTGGCTTCTAAACATTTGATCGCTTGACCGTATGTGCGCAACTTTTTTTTGCGTATGTACGTAACTTTTTAAAAATATATAAGCTTTATGAACCTTGGGTTAGGTGAACGGTCTTTTGGGCTGAGTGATTGTGTGTGTTGATCAGGTGTTTGAATTGTATTGGCGTGTTCTATGGAGCTAGGAGCTAGCATAGGAGCTAGGAGCTAGCATAACACGTACCGTACCGTACGTGCGCGTCACGTACGTAACTTTTTAAAAATATATAAGCTTTATGAACCTTGGGTTAGGTGAACGGTCTTTTGGGCTGAGTGATTGTGTGTGTTGATCAGGTGTTTGAATTGTATTGGCGTGTTCTATGGAGCTAGGAGCTAGCAGAGGAGCTAGGAGCTAGCATAACAAACACGCAGGTGTTTTTATGCAGGATTAATTTGTGGCATGTTAAATATAAGCCTGGTTGTGTTGTGGCTAATAGAGTATATATATGTCTTGTGTTTATTTACTGTTGTAGTCATTCCCAGCTGAATATCAGGTCACCCCCGGCTCTCACAGCATCTTCCCTATCTGAATAGCTTCAACTCCCCACTAGTCCTTCACTTGCACTTTACTCATCCACAAATCTTTCATCCTCGCTCAAATTAATGGGGAAATTGTCGCTTTCTCGGTCTGAATCTCTCTCACTTCATGCGGCCATCATTGTAAACAATAGGGAACTTTGCGGATATGTTCAATTGACTACGTCACGCTACTTCCGGTAGGGGCAAGCCTTTTTTTTATCAGATACCAAAAGTTGCAATCTTTATCGTCGTCGTTCTATACTAAATCCTTTCAGCAAAAATATGGCAATATCGCGAAATGATCAAGTATGACACATAGAATAGATCTGCTATCCCCGTTTAAATAAAAAAAAATTCATTTCAGTAGGCCTTTAAGAAGCCCAGGAAGCTCATCAGTGACAGGTGTGTAGAGTGCTGATTGATTGCCGATTGAATGCAGCCGCTTGCTGGAGCCGGAGTGGCGCGTGCCAGCGCACGCTTGGAGGTGCGCACAGCGCAGATGACTGCGCACTGGAGTGCGCCCGGGCCGTGACAGTTAGCTGTTAAATAAAAGCTGAGTGACTATAAATAAGTTATGGCAACGTCCCCGACACATTACCTGCTGCATGGTTCCTCACGTCATCAACTCTCAGTCACAGCAGGCTAGTGAAAGACGCTGTGTTGAGAAAATAAAAGCCACATCAAATATTTTTCTCCTCCGCTGTATACTTTTAGTGTAGGAAAAATGCGTCTGTCTCCAATATTGTCCGCACATGTCGCCGTCTAACAGCAGTGCGCTCTTAAACGCACGCCAAGACTCTACGCTACGGAAGTAAAGCGAGGGAAATACAGTGAAACAAAGCGTTCGGCTCCGTCTACTCAAAGGGAAAAACGTCCTGGACCAAGGTCTGTGTAGTTGCTGCCATGTTTTCTTGGACCAAACCGCGGTGGTGCGCATGCAGCGACTTCATTTACACAAACTGAGCAAAGTTGCCTAAAATGCATTAAAGAATAACTTTTTTTCTATAATTACAAATTTAAATGGTATTACTAACCGTCTGGAATTTTTACCGTGATTAATCATTCTACCATTTACCATTACATTCTTAGTATCCACTCACATTCACAGGCTACTAGATTTAGTTTAACATTTGGTGGGTTAGACGCAAAGTAATTAGCCTACACCGAATAGGCATCGGTTTAATTTGCTTCTTTTTTTTTTAACAGACGTGTTATAGCATGTATGGGTGTTTAAGTGTCACCTATAATCATTTGTATGTGTTAATATACTTAAAATGGTCGTAGGATTTGTTGAGCGTTTAATAAGCAGACATATTAACATCTGACAGCTGGGTTATCTCGCGTCCATCATGACAGGAACAACAAAATGTCACATTGGGTTCGCCATCTGAAAAAAAGAGTCTACTCATACAGCTCTCAAACAACTCCTCAAATTTAATGGCTTTATTTATATGCTCAACATGGAATAAATAGCTGCAAAAAATTAATTTTAAAACACAAAAACTAAGACTCTTCATACATGAGGGACAAGCGGTAGAAAATGGATGGATGGATGGACTTTATTTTCTGAACTCAACATGCTCTGCCGTAGGAGTGCCCACACAACCCAGGGGGGCGCTAAATCCTCACTTAGATCATCATATTTTATTATATTTTATATTTTTCAATGCAAATATTGAGATAGCTAAAATTTGAAGTTTTGTAAAACGTTCTCTGATGCTCCAACATAGTCGTGTAATTTTCCTTTTCTCTGTTCAACTCATTTTAGTTCCTGAATGCTGATGCTTGTTTTATCCACTTCCCACACAGCAGAAGATTCCTATGCGGATCCGCCTTTAAGTCGCCAGACCCGCGTTACTGTCACATTCGTTTTGGCTCCGCCTAGAGCAGGGGTCTGCAACCCGCATGCGGCTCCTTGACCACTCTGATGCGGCTCAGCTACATATATGCCGACCCCCCCGAATTTCCCAGGAGACTTATGGATCTCAGTGTCCCTCATAGGTTACTCCCGGGGCAAAAATAGTCCTATTTACACTCTAATTACTAAATAAAGGGCGTGCCCTAATTGCACTGCAGTAATTGTCCTCTATAGCATTTACAAACAGCATGCCAGTCTAGCCACATGTTGCATGTTGTTATTACTTGCACACACAGGAGACAGCAAAGCATACTTAGTCATCAGCCACACAGCTTACACTGACGGTAGCCGTATCAAACAACTTTAACATTGTTACGTTACAAATATGCGCCACACTGTGAACCCACACCAAAAAAGAATGAAAAACACATTTCTGGAGAACATCCCACCGTTACACAACATAAACACAACACAACCATTACCCAGAATCCCATGCAGCCCTAACTCTTCCGGTCTACATTATACACCCCCGCTACCACCAAATCCCCCCACACATCAACCCCCCCCTCTCCGTGCGTTGGTTGAGCGGAAGAGTTAGGGCTGCATGGGATTCTGGGTATTGGTACCGTCAGTGTAAGATGTGTGGCTGCTGACTTAGTACGCCTTGCTGTCACCCCGCAGATCGAGGAGGGGCTTATTTTCCCTCAATGTAGGTGGGTCTCAACGTTGAGCCCGCGGGCTGCATCTGGGGGCGGAGATCCGGCACAGCACAATGACTTAATATGGAAAAAGGTTCATGTATTTGATAGACTTAGACATTCCTACTTTTAACTTGTCAAATGTGTTTTTTACAATTTTAGCCTGGGGTGAAAAATAAAATCAATGATGCAAAGTCTTCTGTCTTTGGTTTATTTGACTTTGCTAATATAATTGAGTGTGCAAAATAATATGTGTCTATACTCTTATGGAAATCCTATGGTTTAGATTTTTTTTTTTTTTAATAGTTTTTTCATGGTAAAAAAAAATACATTTGACAAGTTAAAAGTAGGAATGTCTATCAAATACATGAACCTTTTTCCATACTATGGTTTATATATATATTTTTTAAATTGTTTTTTCATGGTAAAAAAAAATACATTTGACAAGTTTTTTTTGTGGTTTTTTTTTGCAAATATTTGTATTGAATTTTACAGTTAAAATCACATTTAACAGTCATACTTTGGTCACGCAAAACCTTCATACAATCGCACATCCACTCATACCCACTCACATGCACACTTGAGGAGAGAGGTGCACTTAAACTTTAACAATTCAAGGTTTACAGTATAAACAGTATTAGAAAAGATACCCAGATATTGTATATATATATATATATATATATATATATATATATCCATCCATCCCGCTCTGGCTCAGGATCAGCTACAGGCTATACAGACCATAGTGGATGAACATTCCTCGGCATCAAGGATGCTCAGGAAGTGATCCCAAGATCACCTCTCGAGGACCTCTCCACTGTTCACACTTAAAAAAGAAAAGGAAAGTCACAGAAGTTGATCAGATGTAAAACAATACAAAATAAAAAGACACAAAAAATAAATAAATAAATAAGCAAATAAACCGTGGCAAGGCCATATCAGAAGTAACAAAAAAAAAACAATAATAGTGTAGGATCAATACAGAAAATAATGAAGATAATAAAAAAGGAATAAAACTACAAAAAATATGTCAGATACATTTGACAAGTTAAAAGTAGGAATGTCTAAGTCTATCAAATACATGAACCTTTTTTCATACTATGGTTATATATATATATATATATATATATATATATATATATATATATATATATATATATATATATATATTATTGTTTTTTCATGGTAAAAAAAATACATTTGACAAGTTAAAAGTAGCTTTATTGACGTTTGAGAATGTGTGCTGCCGGATCTCCGCCACCAGATGGAGCCCGCGGGCTCAACGTTGAGACCCGCCCACATTGAGGGAAAATAAGCCCCTCCTCGATCTGCGGGGTGCAGCCAGGGGCACTTGCTATCAAGCGCCAATCAATTATTCAAAACTCGCGGGCTGCACTAACATCAAATGTCCACATTAAAGTGCGTGCCGGTGCGTGTGTCAGAGACCCCTGGTTAACATAGCACACAGCATTTAAGCTTTGTATGCGGAGTTTTTCACTTTAAATTTTAATATTTTTTTTGTGGCTCCCATTACTTTCTTTAATTTGTGAAACTTGCCAAAATGGCTCTTTGAGTGGTAAAGGTTGCCGACCCCTGGGCTAAGAGGACAAAGAGAAAGAAACAGGGCTCTGATCAGGAAGATTCACACTATTGAGCGAAAGTTTTAATAGATGAAGTTCACCTTTTGAAACAATTTTATTTTAGTTTTAATTGGACCCTTCGGACCTTTCAAGGGTTTGATTGCACGGATGCTGCAGGTTTGATCTTCAATTGTTCTTCTTTTTCATCGAACAGTGTCTTTGATAACTAAGAAGATGACATCAGCACTAACTGCTCAGCATCTGGCAGCATCTTTATTAAGATAAGGAGGGGAAAGCAGCTGCAATCCAGGAAGGAAGAAGAGGTAATATTACAATTATTCAACAAAATAAAAGGACAAAAATCCCGTTTAACACAAATGTGGTTCTTGTGATTAAAAAAAAACAACAAAAGTGTGACTGCTGAACAAATGTTATTTAATGATGTAAACATTTATTTAACAAAGGGACATTTGCAGCCTTTGTGTTTCCACATAGTCTCATTCTATTTATAGCATTATGGGACTTACTTAGAGGGGTTTTTGAATAGTTCTAATTGTTGGTTTGGTTTTTGAAATACAATGAAATATCCACAGTTTTGTTTTATTATAATTATTTGCTTCAATGCTGCAGAACGCACTTTATATGAGAAACAGTTCCACCGTGTGGCTAATTTAAGAACTGCAGGTTTCAAATCTACACCGAACATGATATTGGCTATACTTTCTAATGTGGTCTAGTGCAGTGGTCCCCAACCTTTTTGTAACTGCGGACAACGCTTGACCGGGCGGGTGGCGGGGGCGGGGGGACCGGGGGTGGATATGGTATTTTTTATTTTATTTTTTTTTTGTCTTAAAATAATACAATCATGTGTGCTTACGGACGGAAATATTAATAACAGAAAGAAACAACCCTTTTGTGCGAATGAGTATGAATGAGTGTAAATGGGGGAGGGAGGTATTTTGGGTTGGTGCACTAATTGTAAGTGTATCTCGTGTTTTTTATGTTGATTTAATAAAAATAAAAAAAATAAAAATATATATTTTTTTCTTTTAATTTTTTATTTCTTGTACGGCCCAGTACCAATCGATCCACGGACCGGTACCGGGCCGCGGACCTGTGGTTGGGGACTACTGGTCTAGTGGATATACGCTTTGCACAGATAATGTTGCATTTTGAGTGACATTATTAGAGAGCAACTGCATTTTTTGTACACTTTAATAATAGTGGTAAAGTCTTAAAAGGTATGCAGTTTTTATTATTTTAAACGAATAACACTGCGACTTCAAATATTAATGATATTAATAGTAATAATTCTAACTTATTTAATGTATATGTTTTATATTTTTCACAATTATTTTTACATTCACGCCAACATTCTAAAAAATAGTTAACATTTATTTTTTATTAAATAATGGCAACATCCACTCGAATTATATTTAAACAAAGTAAATTAGGCGGCCCTGCGATGAGGTGGCGACTTGTTCAGGGTGTACCCCGCCTACGGCCCGAATGCAGCTTAGATAGGCTCCAGCGACCCCGAAAGGGACAAGTGGTAAAAAATGGATGGAAGAAGAGGTAATATTACAATTATTCAACAAAATAAAAGGACAAAATCCCGTTTAACACAAATGTGGTTCTTGTGATTAAAAAAAAACAACAAAAGTGTGACTGCTGAACAAATGTTATTTAATGATGTAAACATTTATTTAACAAAGGGACATTTGCAGCCTTTGTGTTTCCACATAGTCTCATTCTATTTATAGCATTATGGGACTTACTTAGAGGGGTTTTTGAATAGTTCTAATTGTTGGTTTGGTTTTTGAAATACAA